>NC_047109.1:67167863-67347863 GCF_902500255.1 Thalassophryne amazonica | reverse complement strand
AAAAAGTGAAGCATGAGGAATAAAGTGGAAAGAAAAAAGCTGCTAAATAAATAAACATATTTTAATCAAATTAAACGTGACCGTATTATCCATTTAAAAATGTATTTTTTTTTTATTTTTTTTTTACACTTAAAGAAAATTGGGTTGTATTTAATCAGGTTTCTACAATCCCCATAACTGAATAATCATCTGCAGTTATTGTAACAAAGACTTTTTTTGTTGTTTTTTTTTTTGTAATTTGAAAATGTGGTTTGTAACTTTATTATTGATTAACAGCTTGAACCAGACCCAAAAACATTTTGGTGCCGTCATCATTTGTGGCCAAGTTTCTCTCAAATGTTGCGTCATTCCATGACAAAGCCCTTTTTGTTGGCATTATGGTGGACACTTTAACAGTACTCCAGGCTGACTCGTACTCATTCGTGAAGTATTCAGATTTAATGCTGCACTCTGTCATGACTATACAAGGAGGTGAGATGTGTTCCACTGAAACATATGACAAGTATGACTTTTTCATCCATTACTCAGACCTTTTACATCAAAATTTTCTACAGATTAACTCCTGAGCTCAGTCATGGCCCAACTTGTGGATCGATTGGTGATCAAAGGCAGGGAAGGTGATGGTCTAGTGTAAAGTGTTAGTTTTGAGACCACAGGATCCTCGGTTCAAGTCCCAGCCTGACCGGAAAATCACTAAGGGCTCTTGGGCAAGGTTCTTAATCCCCTAGTTGTTCTTAGTGTGTAGTGAGCGCCTTGTATGGCAGCACCATGACATCGGGGTGAATGTGAGGCACTGATGTGTAAAGTGCTTTGAGCATCTAATGCAGATGGAAAAGCGCTATATGAATGCAGTTCAGTTAGGTTTTCCTTACCACTGTTGCCAATGTGCTTGCCCTGGGGGTGGGTAAAGTGAAGCACCTTGGGGCAACTTATGTTGTGATTTGGTGCTATATAAATAAATAACTTGAATTGTGTAGATTTCAGATGCCGCTGAGTGTGAATGTGCCCTTGTGCAAGATGCGAAACCCCCAAACTAACCAAACGTCATCAAAATGAGATAAGGAAGAGTAATAAGAGGACTGGCTTAGTGGACAACACTGTTGCCTTGTGGGTTTACTGCCTGGTTCTGTTGCATGGGTCCCCTCCAGGTGCTTTGGCTTCCTCCTACTTCCAAAGAAATGCAGATTAGATGAAGTAGAAACTTTAAATTGACCTCAGGTGTACATGTTTGTCTGTGTGTATGTAGCCCATCGATGGACTGGTGGCATACAAGGTGTACCTCGCCTCTCATGTAATGACCACTGGGATAAGCTCGAGCCCCCCCTCCCCACTCCTGATCCTCAATTGGAATAAGCAGGTATAGAAAATGAATGAATAAGAGGACTGTGATCAGTTTAAGAGGAAGAACAATTATCGATTTAAGATTTAAACACTTGAACTCAGGACACTAAAAATGCTTTTTGTGATACTTCTGAACACTTTTGTAAACAGACAAGTTATTTGCTTTATTTTTGCCTGCATTACCTTTTTTGACAATGAGAAGAAAAATCAAGATGCTGATGTTGCATCATCCTGACCACTAGGGGGCACTGCTGTATTACTTAGTCACATTGTCTGCAGTTTTGTTCTTTTTGTTCATTGTGTCCAGCTGTAGGCTCCTTTACTCCAGAGTATCATCACATCAGTAGTTCTCAATAAAAAATATTTTCAAGATCTCAGATATTCAACATTGCATGACAATTCAAAAGGTGATATAGAATAAACCAGTTTATATTCAAGTCCGAGTTGTCTGCACCTCGACTAGTTAGACATTTTCCATAATTACATGAAATGCCACCTCAAAACATTTAAAACAGTGACTCAACTCGCTGTATCCAACGTTCTTCAAGAAGAGCAACGACAACAGTGTTGCGTGAGTTCACATTCACATTGCCAGTCCATCTGAGTGTGTACTCACAAAAGGTGTGTATGTGTAACATTTTAATCTGCTTCTAACTCTCATATTGTCCCGTCCTCCACCAGTTTGTTGAGTCCCTTGCAGATCTTGGTGAGGTTTGGCCTGAAGGGGCCATTGGGGTCGTACAGTTTGTTCAGCAGTTCTGGATCGGAAAAATGGTTAAAGACGTGGTTGATGCGACCGTGGGATTTGGGGGTGAGGTGGCTGTGGACCAGCTTCAGCAGCAGATCCCTGCAGCTGTCCAAGATTTCAGACATCACCGTCTTGTCGAAGGTAAAGTCCACCTACATCACACAAGAAGGAAAAATATTTGGCATTACTTTCATTAAGTTAGAAGTTTTTAAATCTATCATTTGTTGCATACAAGTAAATTCATGTTCCATGAAAATTCCATTTCTAAGGTAGAACTCTACTAGTGTATACTAAGGTATGTATATCTAAATATCTAAAAAAGGAAGAGTAGAATAGAGTAAAGTAGAGCTAGGTGCCTGGTCTTGAGAACCAGGGATGGTAGGTTGAAAAGCTTTTTTATCCCATGGGAACTCTTCCTACCCACCCAAGTGGCTCAAGAAAATAGACATATAATAATATATAATAAGACATATAATAAGAAAATATAATTCATGTATATAAGTGATATTTATATAATAAGGGTAATAAACAACAAATTCAAGAAATATGGTTATTTTATAATATTATATGAGCAAGCTTCTAAAACCTAAATATTAATACAGGAGAAGATTTTAGTATATATATATATATATATATATATATATATATATATATATATATATATGTGTGTGTGTGTGTGTGTGTGTGTGTGTAAAATATGTAAAACATCTATAGGAGTGAAAGGAAGTGATAAATGGCCTCTGGAACTTGTCAATACAGGTGCTTATCCTTGGAATGTGTAGCATGAAGTGGGTGAGAGTCCTCAACTCCCCCCGAACAGGACATCAGTCCATCTTAGTTCCCAAGCCAAGGTCGGTACCCATTTTGCACCTGGGTGAACTGAGACAATGCGGATCGCATGTCTTGTCCAAGTATACAGGAAGTACTACGACCAAATTCAAACCCATGTGTACATTATTGGTAACCCAACTACTAGCCCACTGAGTGTTGTGTAGCATAGGTGTAATCAGTGAGTTAAATTAATGGAACTTTTTTGTCCTTAAACAAATGTCCATTTTTCTGTACCTGTGTTACAATGCAAAACTAGATGTAGGGTTTTTTTTTAAATGTTATTTTATTAAGGTTTTTCTGTCTGTGGAAGCTCTAACCTCATAGAAGCTGATAGCTGTCATGGCTCCTTGGTGCAGCTTTTTCTTGAAATCTTGGGCCACTACAAGCTCTTCCACATTGAAGCGGTTGTTTCTGAACAACACACTGATCTTCACTGCGATCTTGATCAGATCTTTGATCACTTTCTGGGCCTCACTTTTATTACCTGAGTACCCTTTGGAGACATGGTACAGTTCATCCATGATTTCACTACTTGTGTCGTCAATGAACATTTGGAATGAGCTTTTGGTGACCATGCTGGACAGGATCTTTTTCTGCACCTTCACAGCCATGTCCTTGGAGTTGAAGGTTTCCATTGTTGCCTGGATGAATGAGGAAAAAAAGAAAAATGATTGTTGTTACTAGGGAGAACTATGTTAAGGCTGACTGCCTAGTTGGACTTACAGTGCATTCACAGCACTTCCTTATTCCAAAATTCTACACACAATACCATATAATGACAATGTGAAAAATGGTTGTTTTTTGTTTTTATTTAGATTTTTCCTTTTTATATACATATATATATATATATATATATATATATATATATATATATATTTATATATATATATAATTAAGAATCACATGTACGTAAGTATTCACAGCCTTTGTCATGTAGTTCAAGTAGTTCAAAGTTGAGCTCAGGTGCATCCTGTTTCCACTGATCATCCTTGAGATGTTTCTACAGCCTAATTGGAGTCCACCTGGGGGAAATTCAGTTGATTGGACATGATTTGGAAAAGCACACACCTGTCTACATATGAGGTCCCACAGTTGACAGTGCATGTCAGAGCACAAACCAAGCATGACGTCAAAGGAATTGTCTGTAGACCTCTGAGACAGGATTGTCTCGAGTCACAAATCTGGGGAACTGGGGAAGTGTACAGAAACATTTCTGCTGCTTTGAAGGTTCCAGTGAGCAAAGTGGCCTCCATCATCCACAAATGGAAGACGTTCGGATCCACCAGGACTCTTCCTAGAGCTGGCCGCCTGTCTAAACTGAGCGATCAAGGGAGAAGGTCCTTTGTCAGGGAGGTGACCAAGAGCCCGATGGTCGCTCTGTCAGAGCTCCAACATTCCTTTGTGGAGAGTGGAGAACCTTCCAGAAGGACAACCATATCTACAGCAATCCACCAATCAGGCCTGTTTGGTAGACTGGCCAGACAGAAGCCACTCCTTAGTAAAAGGCACATGGCAGCCTGTCTGGAGTTTGTCAAAAGGCAGCTGAAGGACTCTCAGATCATAAGAAATGAAATTCTCTGGTCTGATGAGACAAAGATTGAACTCTTTGGCGTGAATGCCAGACGTCATGTTTGGAGGAAACCAGGCACCATCCCTATAGTGAAGCATGTTAGTGGCAGCATCATGCTGTGGGGATGTTTTTCAATGGCAGAAACTAGGAGACTAGTCAGGATTGAGGGAAAGATAAATGCAGCAAAGAGATAAACATAAAGATAAAGACAACATAAAGATAGGTGCACCAAGCTTGTGGCATTATATTCAAGAAGACTTGAGGCTGGAATTACTGCCAAATGTGTATCAACAAAGTATAGAGCAAAGTGTGTGAATACTTATGTACATGAGATTTGTTCATTGTTTTTTTTTTAATAAATTTACAAAAAGTTCAGCAAAACCTTTTTCATGTTGTCATTATGGGATGTTGTGAGTAGAATTTTGAAGCAAAAAATGAATTTCATCCCTTTTGGAATAAGGCTGTAACATAAAAAATGTGAAAAAAGTGAAGCGCTGTGAATACTTTCTGGATGCACCGTATAAACCACTGCAGTGCTGTCCAAATGGAAATTTTAACTGCTTTTTTTGACCATTTTAACAGTGGAATAATGACTTTATTTTTTATTTTGGCAATCACCAGAATATATAACTGGAAACGATTGTTAGCTGGAGCTAGTAAAGGATGGTTACAGAATCAACTTCCTTCCATCTCCGACATTCACTCTAATTCAAATTCCTGGAAAAATGTAGATGTTGTTTGGTGTACTACACACGTAAATTAGTCACGTATTCATGGTTTGACTTTTTGCCAGTGATTGATTTTCAGTGTGACCATCTGTTTCACAACACAAAACATGCAACTTTTATTATGTGTTACAGTTTGTGTAGAATGTTTAGAGAAGTTTTGGACTTTATTATACACAAGATGCCCACTAATGCACAGAGAAAACAACCCAGATGAATGACCTCAGTTTCAGTGTAATATTCCTGCCTAATCACCTTTTCCTGGGGGAAAAGGTGTGAGATGTCTTCTATGGTGAGGGTTTGCCACTGGAGGCTCTTCGGTGGTGTGTGTACGTGTATCACCCTGTGTTTCTTGATGAAAAAATTTTCTTTTAAATTTTAGACTTTAGTCTCAGAGAATTTGTAAACTTGTAAATTTATGAGTGTATAATCTCGGAAAAGAAATCTCATTAAAAAAAAATTCTAAATAATTTTACTACTTTGAGTTTTGTTGTCATACAAATACAAATTCAAATGTGTTAAAATTCTCCAAACACATGCTTATACAAGATTATCACAGTTTATTTCATTGAATGATTTTTCTAAGAACATTAAGTGACAAAATGCCTTCCGCAGATTGTGTAGTTTAGTTCTGGAGACCTACTTTACTGACATTTTCAAACACTTCTTTCCCACATTTGCAGTAAACTGGTCGCAAACAAAAATTCAACTAGTCCAACGTTTTTCGAGTTAGTCTCTATTTTTAGATGTTTTGGTGATCTTTTCACTCAGGGCACAAATGAATTTTATCTACGCATAATAGTTTTAGAATGAATATCACTGGCAGTAGCTCAATAAACCGCTTCCAAAAAGGTATGGTCGGTCTCCCAACAGGCCAGGCCAATCACACCCATTTATCTCATATGGGGCGGACTTTATGCAATGACTCATTGAGAAGCGTCAAAGAGCTTCTGTGTAGCTGCTATATGGAGTGATTATTTGAATGACCTGGACAATATCAAGTCTGTAAAAGTCGAACAGCAAATGCTCTAAAAGCCTTCCTTTGTAAGAAAGATGTGTTTTCCTTACTCCTGACTGCACCTTTACTAACACAAGTCTCCTTGTTGTTTAGCCTGTGTAACATGCTTTGTTGCTCTGATTGATTTTATGTCTATCCAAGAGGCATGCAGAGGCAATTTTGTCTGCATCTGATGCTATTTATCACTCAAAATGAAGTGTAATTAAAGAGATTCCAGACTAATTTTCTTGAAGTTTTACATTGTTGTTTGCTAGAATGGATGGTCACCCAACTGAGTTGGGTCCACTCTTATTTGGACTCTGCTTTTGTGAACTGCCTTTATATGACTTGCATTGTGATTTGACACTATACAACTAAGAGATGACATGAGATTTGAGAATTCACACGCTAATGTTATTGTTATTGGATTGGACAATTAGAGACACAGATTAAACTGCTTCTTATCACCATTTGTTTGATTGCATAGACCATAGGTGTCAAACTGATCCCAGAAATGGCCAAGAGGGTGCAGGTTTTCTTTGTAGCCACCAACTCCACCAGGTGATTTCATTGATGAGCTCATTCCATCTGTTCAAAGTGATCAGTGAAATCACCTGAAGGAGTTGGTGGTTATAAAGAAAACCTGCACCCTTTTGGCCCTTTCTGGAATTAGTTTGATACCTGTAGCATAGATGGTTCCCATGCGGAGGTGAACGTGTACATAGTTGTCTCACTAAATGTAAATAATTTTTTTTCATCAACTGATTATACAGCACGGTGGCTTAGTGGTTAGCACTGTTGCCTCACAGCGAGAAGGTCGTGGGTTCAATTCCTGTGGCCTTTCTGTGTGGAGTTTGCATGTTCTCCCCGTGTTTGCATGGGTTTCCAATGGGGGATCCGGTTTCCTCCCACATTCAAACACATGCGGGTTAGGTGGATTGGAATCTTTAAATTGTCCGTAGGTGTGTGTGGGTGTGTCTGTGTTTGTTTGTCTGTTTGTGGCCCTGCGACAGACTGGCGTCCTGTCCTGGGTGTACCCCGCCTAGCACACTATGGCTGCTGGGATAAGCTCCAGCCCCCCACGACCCTTAATTGGACTAAGCAGTAGAAGATGAATGAATGAATGATTATACAGTTAGCCACTTACCATAGCAGTGTAACTACCGGTTGGTGGTGCTGTGTACTAACACATTACAAGTTGGTTGCCAATGAGGGGTTCTTTCTGTTTGCGTTCTAAATCATGATTGGGCTGATTAAAGGTATTTGTGTCCAAAGTAAAAAGATTATCCCACAAAACATATCTAAAACTTCTCCTTTAAATCCCAGGTTCCTTTCTTGGATTGCTATACGATGAAGAACACAGCAATGCTTCTGCATGTTTTATTCTTTTCAACAGCTGGAAAGTAATTCACTCTTTCAGTGATGAACAGTATGATCCACTCTGCTACCACCAGATGCAAATATGCCAAACTTAATTCCATTGTTGCTATACTCGTTAACATGACTGTTACCCATATTCAGACTTGTCTGATATACATTCGTTTGAGATATTTAGGTAAAATTTGGTGGGGGGGGGGGGGGGGGGGGGGGAAGCAGTAATATCCGTTAACCTCTCTAACACAACTCAGCAGGTGTCTTAATTGGAATTATTTTATTTTTTTATTCTTTTTTTCTGCTTTGTTTTTAAACCTGTAAAGCGTCTTTGAGCATTGTTAAAAGCACTAAACAAATCAAATGTATTATTATGATTATTACTAATAATAATATCAAGAACTGCTGCTAAAAATACACAATCAGCAATGATGGGGGCAATGAAAGGCAATCAGAAATCAAGAGACTTAACTATGGACTACTGTGACATATGTCACATTAACCTGAAACAAGCGGTTTCGGGCCCAAATTTTGCTTATTGGAGGGTAGTTGCTACATGCACAGGCACAATTGTCTTAGAGGATGTTGAATCCAATAGCTATATTTAAATGTAAAAGGTAGATAAAACATTGTCTTTGCACAGTGGGACCACTTTAAACTGTTTGTTAGGGAGATGTAAATCCTTGCAATCCTTGGATACTGCTGTTGAAATAAACATTAATGCTCACACATATATAGCTAATAGTATAATAAAATCTGCTGTTGCTACCTCTAAGGTGGGTCAAGTATTGACTTGTGCACAGTGTTTTGTTTATTTATTTATTTTTTGCATGCCACGCCCCCTCAGTTCCACATGCACTTGGCCAGCTCCTCTGTTTTTTCCCTGCCCGTGTCCTCCATTAGTGTTTTGACCTTAGATTTTTTGGTGACCATCCTCAGCTTGGTTTACCTATTCATTAGCCAAGTCCCTTGATGCACGTTATACAAGGATGCTTCAATTTGTCCTTGACATTAGTTTCATTTGTAATTTTTTTTTCTTTTCCCCAATTAAGACATAGCCAAATTTATATTCTGTGAAGGGGGAAAAATTATAGAATATATAGGTTTTTAGTTTTGTCTGTGGTATTTTACACTTACTATTCAAACGCCATCACTTTATTAGAATAAATGACATGCTCTGAATTGTTGGTGCACTGTTCATGAACCCCCACCCCACCACCTTCATACACCTTAGTAGTGCAAAGGAGAAGAAATGAGTTCTGTTATGTGCAGACGCAGGTTGAGGAGCGGACCAACGTCTGACCGAACCCAGCGCTAAATAACCAAAAAGCGGTTCCACAAACAAAACGGTTTTATTTCCCCTCCAGTGCAATAATTAGTGTACAACATAAATATTTGGTTTGTCTGGCGGAGTGAAGGACGGTGCGCTCTCCAGCACCCAAAAGGATCGAAGCCTTGGCGCTTCTGGACTCAGATTCACCGCTAAACACCCCCCAGGTGGACACGACAAACTGACTCTGTGAAGGATGGAAAAAGGTGAGGTAAGTCAACAGAGCTACAGCAAATATCCTTCAGAGGCACACACTATCAGCAACACATTCAGGTCTGAATTTAAGCTTTATGTAAATGAGCAGCTTCTCACAACAGGTGGAGGATCATCAGTCCGTACGCCACGGCAGTGAGAAGCAAACTGCACAATTCTCATCAATGTTCAAATATACTGCGTAACAGAATGCCAAATTACTATTAACGATCATTCAGACAATAATCACCTCTGATGTGTGCTGACAGCATATGTCCCTCACCCGTCCTCCTTCACAGGCACGATGTGTCAAACCCTGGCGCGGTCCTCAGCGTCTCACAAACGAACGTCACAAGGTCGAGTTCCCGGCAATTCTGCTTGAACCACTCATGGCTTAAATGCAGAACGCCATCTCATTATCTGCTTCAGCTGAAAGTCTTTAAGTTTACACGTGAGCATCATCCACAGGTGCTGCGAGTCAGTAGGCCTGCACGTGAACATCCTCCACAGGTGCAGCTAATAATGCTGATGAGGGTGAAGGACTCTTCTGCCAGCACCTTCTCCACAGACAAAAACCAGTTTGCATATCACCTGGAGAGCAAAGAAAAGAAAACAACACAAAAACATCCAGCCAAACCCCCCAACACACAACAAGTTCTGCATGACTGATTGCTCTAAGATACCATTTAAGCTGGGTGTATTTGGTGCTCTGTATGATTGCATCCTCACAGGAAAGACACAATCACTCCTGGTTGTCATTAAAGCACCCCCCCTCCCCCCCCCCCCCACCACACACACACACACACACACACACACACACACACAAATTTATTCATGTTTTTACTGCCAGTGATCAGCTCCAGTGGAGGAATTTAAGGTTAGGAGCCAAGTTCAAGGGTAAACAGTTTGTTGTTGTGGAAGCAAGACAGAGAACTCCCAGCTCATCTGGGGATTTGAACTGGCATCTTTCCAGTCACTACTACTATGACCTTCATGTTGCCACCTGTCCATATCACTGAAATGCTTTACATCCCAGAAATGTGCTTAAATGTCGCGAAAGAACTGATGATTTTATTAAGCATGCAAAAATCTGTACAAACGAGACAAATGCATGCAGATATTATTTGAGTTTCATCAAATAAATATAGCATTGTATATGAAGTCAAATTTGGGGCAGCACGGTGCCTTAGTGGTTAGCACTGTTGCCTCACAGCAAGGAGGTCGTGGGATCACTTCCTGTCTGGTCCTTTGTGTGTGTGGAGTTTGCATGTTCTCCCCGTGCTGGCGTGGGTTCCCTATGGCTGCTTCCTCCCACGACCAAAGACATGCAGATTATGTGAATTGGAAACTTAAATGGAATAAGTGGGTACAGAGAATGAATGAAAGTCAAATTTGGAGCTTTGATATTCGTACAGTGTTTGTTTTTGCTTGTGATATACAGAAATGATGCCAGAAGGGAAAAGTACAGTGGAAAGTACTCTGGAGAGACTTTTAATTTCTCCGCTGAGATTGAAACCACACTTAGCATCCATCAGAGAGAAACCCGAGGGAGGTCATCAGCACGCACACAACACCCTGACAAAACACAAATCCACTGTTTGTGTCTGATTGTCAACAGTTTGAGATAAAGACCTTTTTCATTTTTGTTTCTAATTACGTCTGACAAGTTTAGCATTTGCTGGTTTGTTAGCAGGATTATCCCCAGACAAATTAACTGATTTTTATTAAAGTGGATGGCGATCTTAGATCATGCCTGGAATAGAAATCACTAGAGTTTGGTGTGGAGTTACTATATTTATTGGTTGATTGTGCATTAGTCTGTTATGTATTTTTGTTGAAATGTTTTATTGTGGAATACATGTCATTAAAATTTGATGCTGATCATGTAAAGTCCATATTTATATTTGTGAGCTGTTTTATGAAGGAACCAATATTTACATAACTATAGAAATTGTTGGATCCAGTCTGTAGCAGGTGTCATTAAACTTTTGAGCTGTACTGTTTATTTCTTTTGAGCTATATATGTGTACTGTATATTTCTTTTGAGCTATATATGTGTACTGTTTATTTCTTTTGAGCTATATATGTGTACTGTATATTTCTTTTGAGCTATATATGTGTACTGTTTATTTCTTTTGAGCTATATATGTGTACTGTTTATTTCTTTTGAGCTATATATGTGTACTGTTTATTTCTTTTGAGCTATATATGTGTACTGTATATTTCTTTTGAGCTATATATGTCTACTATATATTTCTTTTGAGCTATATATGTGTACTGTATATTTCTTTTGAGCTATATATGTCTACTATATATTTCTTTTGAGCTATATATGTGTACTGTATATTTCCTTTGAGCTATATATGTCTACTATATATTTCTTTTGAGCTATACATGTCTACTGTATATTTCGTTTGAGCTATATATGTCTACTGTATATTTCTTTTGAGCTGTATATGTCTACTGTATATTTCTTTTGAGCTATATATGTGTACTGTTTATTTCTTTTGAGCTATAGATGTGTATTGTATATTTCTTTTGAGCTATATATGTGTATTGTATATTTCTTTTGAGCTATATATGTGTACTGTTTATTTCTTTTGAGCTATATATGTGTACTGTATATTTCTTTTGAGCTATATATGTCTACTATATATTTCTTTTGAGCTATATATGTCTACTGTATATTTCTTTTGAGCTATATATGTGTACTGTATATTTTTTTGAGCTATATATGTGTACTGTATATTTTTTTGAGCTATATATGTGTACTGTATATTTGTTTTGAGCTATATATGTCTACTATATATTTCTTTTGAGCTATATATGTGTACTGTATATTTCCTTTGAGCTATATATGTCTACTATATATTTCTTTTGAGCTATACATGTCTACTGTATATTTCGTTTGAGCTATATATGTGTACTGTATATTTCTTTTGAGCTGTATATGTCTACTGTATATTTCTTTTGAGCTGTATATGTCTACTGTATATTTCTTTTCGGCTGCACCCATTACCTCAGGGTCACCACATCAGCTCCGGTATCGATCTGTGTGTAGTATGAAGTTTATACCACATCCTTCCTGACACGCCTCCAAATCTACAAAGACAAAGAACCTAATGTGCAAGTTTTGATGGTGGGAGGAAAGCTGTTTATTTATTTTTTTGTAAACTCTTGTCTCTTAAAGAAAGAGGGGAAAAAATATTCCTAGATCTGCCTTGTCATCCAAATCTGCTTCCAGAATTAATGGGCTCTTCCTTGACACAGTTTACTCCTCAAACAAATTTCATAACAAAAGATGTTAAAATGTTAACATATTTGTCATAAAATTGTCAGTGATAAAAGTTTGGTTCCAGTGGAAGAAAAAAAAAAAAAAACATTTTCATCATGAGTGGGCAAATTTTGAAGATACAGTGTGTAGGATTTAGTGGGTCATCTAGTGGTGAGGTTGCAGATCACATCATGCTGTTACTGATTTTGTTACACTTCATCTTTTTTCTTCTTTGGGGGACAGGTCATGCTTCCTTGCATTCTCAAGGCAAGGGAGCAAGGGAACCCAAAATGGACATACTTAACCGGCAAAAAGCAAGTTAAATATGTCCATTTTGGTCTACCTTATCAACATGGAGCTTTAATTCAGTCACTGTACAGAAAATAATGGGCTAGAAACATAGAAATGTTGACTACTGGCCTTGGTGGAGGTCTGTACTCTCCATGTTCATGTCAAGTTTTAAAATGTGTGTTTTGTTGGAAATAAAATACACACTAACATAATATACTAAGCCACCTGCTATATTCCCTAACAGTATAGCGCATGGACAGCAGAAACGGACACGATTTGCATGAGTTAGTCCATCCAAGTCAGCTTATGGAGACAATAACTCAAAAACAATAAATGATATCATTTTGTAACTCATCAAATTTTAAAGACCATATAACGAGGATGAACAGATTAGTTTGTGATGAACTTTAATGTACCAAATCAATCCTAACCTTGAGGTGCCTGCCACATGCTGGATGGCTAGTGCATGCTGGATGGACTATGGAAAATTATGAATAGGTGTGGTTCAGTTTACATGTAGTCTGTTCCTAACTTGCTGAAACACTGCATGTTGTGTGCTTGTCTGTGCATGCCACCCTTCACGTCAGCTGACATGTTAGGCTAGCATCCACAAGACGAAACATGATGCCCAGTATGTGGGCAAATATATGGCAAAATATACAACAGAAGAGGAAACTAAAACCACAATACAAGGACACTTTGGATGTGTGGCTGGGAATGGTGCCAAAACATTTCGTTAGTACTGCAAATTAGTGATGCTAACTTGAAGCATTTTGAAACCTTTGATTCAGAGGCTACATGAAAAGGAAGTCATCCCATGCTGTGATGCCACCTGTTGAACATTGGCACCTGCTGGACAGTTGAGGAATGTGCATCCATATCAAATTAACCCTCTGGGGCTGACGCCGTTGTATACGACGGCTAAGACCAAGTTTTACTAAATTATAAATAACTTTTGAATGATCTGAAATAGAAACTTTCTTTTTTTGCTGAAAAGTTAACTCCGCGGACTTTTGAGCCAGCCATCGGCCATCTTTGTATTCCTCATAAAAGCTGTGTGATGACGTGTGCAATGAGAGTGTCCAATCAGAATTAATTAACCATCACATGGTTTACCAAAAATCCAATCGTAGGGCAGATTTACCTCACGTGAAAAGCCAAACATCGTTTTCAGGAGTGATATGTTACTAGTTGGCTTGTTTGAATAGCCCCCTGGGTGCTCCAATGAGTACATACTATTAGTACATGCTCAGTGTGCCGTGTGCCATTACGCACAGCGAAAGTGAATGCAGAGGAGCAGATGGCGAGCGTCTGATGACAGTCTCACATGCTCAAACAAAGAGTGTGTAACTATCAGGATTGCTCCACTAGTTTGCATGTGAATGTTACTGGATAACTCTGTTGCTTTCTCTTCATAAACCACTGTTTATCATATCAAAATAACAAAACGTATAGACCATTTTGTATATATTGCTCAAAATGTGCATTTGTGTTTATTGTTTGAACCTTTTTTTTCACACAAGACCTCAAATTACCTTTATAAAGTGTCAAAACAGTTGTTTATTATAGTTTACTGTGTGTTTTGAAGAAATGTGTGTGGAAAATTATTTTTGCTTTATTTCTTCCTTGCCTATTTTTGATTGTAAACCTTTATTACACTTATAAAACACAACAAAAACATATATAAGCACAGGTTGTCCTGAAAAAAAGAGACATAAAACCTGATTGTGGGATGCAGGGAGAGCTGTTAACAGCAAAAATTAAACATTTATGCCAGGCGAGTGAACTGTCCAAAAAAATGTCCTCAGACCCCAGAGGGTTAAGAATGTTAAATGGGGTCTCTATGTGTACTGGCACATATATTCATATATTGCTTGTGTACAGGGTTCTAGCCGTGGTGGGCTGCGCCGGGCGGCCCTGCCCCGTACTGCAAATTTCCACACGGCTCTCAGGTTAAAATTGCCTATGCCGCCAAGCACAGAATTTCTGAAAGATGAACTGAAATGTTGCAGAAAATGTACCTATTTGATTGTATTTCAAACTTATGAGATATACTTTATACTTATAGCATCATACTTTTGCAATTTTAAACCAATAATTAAAGTAATAAAAAATATATTTCTCATTTTCTTCATATCAAATCACAAACACCAGAGATCAGAGAGTCTGCGTATTCTGTGGCCACAGAGCTGTGAACGGCAGCAGCTGGAAACGTCTCTGCTCCACTCTAAGCTGAAAAACAATTAACCTCACCATGAAAGTCTTCCGGAGGTCTTTCTGTATCTGTATCTGAAGACACATTCAGAAATGTAGTTTATTTTACAGTTGAAAGGCTTCTTGTTTCCAAAAAGCTCAGTGTTGTGAAAGTGTAGGAACACGGACCCACAACAGGGGGCGCAAATGAACGGATAATGGAGGAAGTCAAATAACAACACTTTACTGTTGTGAATGAGCACAACAAACACGGCAGGTCACAACAGTATGCAATGAAGTCAATTTACAGAACGTGTCATGTGGGCATTCTCGAAGATAAAAGACGTCTGTCCAAAGCAGAACCGGAACCACACGATTTCCTCCGCCACCGAACCCCGGGAATACTGGAGCCGCCAAGTCCCAAACTCCCAGGTGGCCACTGCCTCCGCTTGTCAGATCTGGTACTGCTGGCGAGGAACAAAAACAGTTAGATGTAGGTGTGTTTATACCCAGCAACACGTATGGTGGGAAATCCACCTCCACCTCTCGTCGAAAAGTCTGCTGTCAAAAAACACAAAGCAACAATATTCTTCTGTCGAAAAGACAACTTGATTGGCTGAGCTCGTTACCTCCTAAGCATAGCGATATCTCGGCAAAGAAGTGGAGATGTCGTCCTGCTGATATACGATTGAAGATCAGATGATTGGTGACAGCTGTCACAGGTAATAAGTGACAGCTGTCACCCCGGCTGCTCCTGTGAGGCGGCGGCGCCCTCTTGTGCCTGGAGCCCGCACTCCAGGCATGGTGCCCTCTGGTGGTTGTGGGCCAGCAGTACCTCCTCTTCAGCGGCCCACACAACAGGACCCCCCCCCCAGGAGGCGCCCGACCAGGCTTGTCCGGGTGGCGGCGGTAGAAATCGGCCAGGAGGGCCGGGTCTAGGATGAAGCTTCTCTTCACCCAGGAGCGTTCTTCGGGTCCGTACCCCTCCCAGTCCACCAAATACTGGAAGCCCCGGCCCATCCTACGGACATCCAAGAGCCGGCGCACAGACCAAGCCGGCCCACCATCGATGACCCGGGCAGGAGGCGGTGCCGGACCCGGAGCACAGAGGGGTGAGGTGTGATGCGGTTTTATCCGGGACACATGGAAAACAGGATGGATCCGCAGTGAGGCCGGAAGCTGAAGCCGCACTGCGGCTGGACTGATGACCTTGAGTATCTTGAAGGGACCGATGTAACGGTCCTGCAGTTTTGGGGAGTCAACTTTGAGGGGAATGTCTTTTGTCGACAACCACACCTCCTGCCCTGGCCGATATGCAGGGGCCGGGGTCCGCCGGCGGTCTGCATGGGCTTTTGCCCTCGTCCGGGCCTTCAGCAAAGCAGAACGGGCGGCGCGCCACACCCGACGGCACTTCCGCAGGTGGGCCTGGACCGAGGGCACACCGACCTCTCCCTCGACCACCGGAAACAACGGGGGGCTGGTACCCAAGACACACCTCAAAAGGGGAGAGGCCGGTGGCAGAAGACACCTGCTGTTATGGGCATACTCGATCCAGGCCAAATGGGTACTCCAGGCCGCCGGGTGCGCGGCCGTCACGCAGCGC
Source organism: Thalassophryne amazonica (assembly GCF_902500255.1). Classification (NCBI taxonomy): domain Eukaryota; kingdom Metazoa; phylum Chordata; class Actinopteri; order Batrachoidiformes; family Batrachoididae; genus Thalassophryne; species Thalassophryne amazonica. Next base: position 67,331,397 of record NC_047109.1, on the reverse strand, counting down.
AGGGCCTGTTCCACCTCCTGATTGGCCCGTTCTGCCTGCCCGTTGGTCTGAGGATGATACCCGGACGAGAGACTCACCGTGGCCCCCAGTTCCCGGCAGAAGCTCCTCCAGACTTGCGAGGAGAACTGGGGACCGCGATCGGAGACGATGTCTGTTGGAATCCCATGCAGCCGGACGACGTGGTGGACCAGGAGGTCTGCTGTCTCCTGGGCAGTCGGGAGCTTCGGGAGGGCCACGAAGTGGGCCGCCTTGGAGAATCGGTCCACTATCGTGAGGATGGTGGTGTTGCCCTGGGACGGCGGGAGGCCCGTGACAAAATCCAGGCCGTTGTGGGACCAGGGGCGATGAGGCACAGGCAGCGGCTGGAGCAGTCCCGGTGCCCTGCGGTGGTCAGCCTTGCCCCTGGCGCAGGTGGTGCAGGCCTGGATATAATCCCGGACGTCGGCCTCCAGGGATGCCCACCAGAAGCGCTGCCGGACAACTGCCACAGTTCTTCGCACCCCCGGATGACAGGAGAACTTGGAGCCGTGACAGAAGTCCAAGACTGCAGCCCTGGCCTCTGGTGGGACGTAAAGTTTGTTCTTCGGCCCGGTTCCGGGGTCCGGGCTCTGTGCCAGGGCCTCCCGGACGGTCTTCTCCACGTCCCAGGTGAGGATGGCCACGATAGCGGACTCCGGGATGATAGGTTCCAGTGGATCCGACAACTCAGTTTTGACTTCGTCTTCATGCACCCGGGACAAGGCATCCGATCTCTGGTTCTTGGTCCCGGGGCGGTAGGTGATCCGGAAGTCAAAACGGCCGAAGAACAGTGACCAGCATGCTTGCCTGGGGTTCAGCCGCTTGGCGGTCCTGATATACTCCAGGTTCCGGTGGTCAGTGAAAACCGTGAATGGCACGGACGTTCCCTCCAACAGATGTCTCCACTCTTCAAGAGCCTCTTTCACCGCAAGGAGTTCTCGATTGCCGACGTCATAGTTCCGTTCAGCCGGGGTCAACCTGCGGGAAAAATAGGCACACGGGTGAAGGACCTTATCGGTCTCTCCGCTCTGGGACAGCACGGCTCCTATCCCTGAGTCAGAGGCGTCCACTTCAACCATGAACTGGCGGCTAGGGTCGGGCTGCACCAAAACTGGCGCAGTAGAGAACCGTCGTTTCAACTCCTTGAACGCGGCTTCGCACCGATCCGACCAGGTGAAGGGGACTTTTGGAGAGGTCAGGGCTGTCAGGGGGCTAACTACCTGACTGTAGCCCTTAATGAACCTCCTATAGAAATTAGCGAAGCCGAGGAACTGTTGCAGCTTCCTACGGCTTGTTGGTTGGGGCCAATCTCTCACCGCCGCAACCTTGGCCGGATCAGGGGCGACGGAGTTGGAGGAGATTATAAACCCCAGGAAGGACAAAGACGTGCGGTGAAACTCGCACTTCTCGCCCTTCACAAACAGTCGGTTCTCTAACAACCGCTGCAGGACCTGACGTACATGCTGGACATGGGTCTCAGGATCCGGAGAAAAGATAAGAATATCGTCCAGATATACGAAGACGAATCGGTGCAGGAAGTCCCGCAAGACGTCGTTAACCAAGGCTTGGAACGTCGCGGGGGCGTTGGTGAGGCCGAACGGCAAGACCAGGTACTCAAAGTGACCTAACGGGGTGTTAAATGCTGTCTTCCATTCGTCTCCCTTCCGGATCCGAACCAGGTGATACGCATTTCTAAGATCCAGCTTAGTAAAGATTTTGGCTCCATGCAGGGGGGTGAACACGGAATCTAACAATGGCAACGGGTATCGGTTGCAAACCGTAATCTCATTCAGCCCCCTGTAATCAATGCATGGACGGAGTCCGCCATCTTTCTTGCCCACAAAAAAGAAACCTGCCCCCATCGGGGAGGTGGAGTTCCGGATCAGCCCGGCAGCTAATGAGTCCCGGATGTAGGTCTCCATTGATTTGCGCTCAGGTCGTGAGAGGTTGTACAGCCTGCTGGATGGGAACTCAGCACCTGGAACCAAATCAATGGCACAATCGTACGGACGGTGCGGGGGAAGGGTGAGTGCCAGATCCTTACTGAAGACGTCAGCAAGATTGTGGTACTCAACCGGCACTGCCGTCAGATTGGGAGGGACTTTGACCTCCTCCTTAGCCTGTGAACCGGGAGGAACCGAGGATCCTAAACACCCCCGATGGCAGGTTTCGCTCCACTGAACCACCACCCCAGACGGCCAATCAATCCGGGGATTGTGCTTCAACATCCATGGGATGCCCAAAATCACGCGGGAGGTAGAAGGAGTTACAAAAAACTCAATCTCCTCCCGATGGTTTCCAGACACCACCAGAGTTACTGGTTGTGTCTTGTGTGTGAGTAAAGGGAGGAGGGTGCCATCTAGTGCCCGCACCTGCAATGGCGAAGGAAGCGCCACCAGAGGGACCCCTACCTCCCTTGCCCATCTGCTGTCTAGCAGATTCCCTTCTGACCCCGTGTCCACCAGTGCTCGGGCTTGAAGGGTTAAATCCCCGCTCAGGATTGTGACTGGGAGTCATGTGGCAATTTGTGTGTGTCTTACTTGAATGTTTTGACCCCCCCTTAGCCCAGTTTCTAAGGGCGAGTGTTGTCGTTTTGGCCGTTTGGGGCAGTTTCTCTGTGTGTGCTCAGTTGAGCTGCAGAGAAAACACTCTCCACGGATCAGCCTCCCCATTTTGGCCCTGTGCATTTCCCTAACAACGGCAGCAGGGGGAGCTGTTGCCCCACAAAGCACTGCGGCTGTGGAGCGTGGGGAGGGCGGCCCCTTTTCGAACCCGGAAGGGAGAGGGGCGGCGCGTATCCGGTCACGTCCTTCGCCTCGCTCCCGACGGCGTTCCTCCAACCGATTGTCTAACTGTATAACGAGATCGATAAGCCCATCTAAATCCCGCGGTTCCTCCTTAGCTACCAGCTGCTCCTTCAGAACCAACGACAGTCCGTTTATGAAGGCGGCGCGGAGCGCAACGTTATTCCAGCCGGACCTCGCAGCCGCGATGCGGAAGTTGACTGCATAAGCGGCTGCACTCTCGCGTCCCTGTCTCATTGACAGCAGCACTGTTGAAGCGGTCTCTCCTCTGTTAGGGTGATCAAACACTGTTCTGAACTCCCCCACAAACCCAGTGTATGCTGATAACAACCGTGAGTTCTGTTCCCAGAGCGCCGTAGCCCAGGCGCGTGCTTTACCCCGAAGCAGAGCAATCACATAAGCTATCTTACTGGCATCAGTCGCATACATGACGGGACGTTGTGCGAAGACGAGCGAACACTGCATAAGAAAGTCCGCGCACGTCTCCACACAACCCCCGTACGGCTCTGGAGGGCTTATGTATGCTTCAGGGGAAGGTGGGAGGGGTCGTTGAACGACCTGTGGAACGTCACTGTTGCGCACAGGATCGGCAGGAGGGGGAGCCGCAGCAGCGCCCTGAGGGCGCGCTTCCACCTGCACGGCGAGAGCCTCCACCCTGCGGTTAAGGAGAATGTTCTGCTCGGTCATTAGATCCAACCGAGCCATAAAAGCGGTGAGGATTCGCTGCAACTCACCGATCATGCCTCCTGCAGATGCCTGTGCGCCCTGCTCTTCCATTGGCCGTTCAACAGCCGGTTGACGCCCCTCGGGGTCCATGACGTTGGCCGAGATATCCTGTTGTGAAAGTGTAGGAACACGGACCCACAACAGGGGGCGCAAATGAACGGACAATGGAGGAAGTCAAATAACAACACTTTACTGTTGTGAATGAGCACAACAAACACGGCAGGTCACAATAGTATGCAATGAAGTCAATTTACAGAACGTGTCATGTGGGCAGGCTCGAAGATAAAAGACGTCTGTCCAAAGCAGAACCGGAACCACACGATTTCCTCCGCCACCGAACCCCGGGAATACTGGAGCCGCCAAGTCCCGAACTCCCAGGTGGCCACTGCCTCCGTTTGTCGGATCTGGTACTGCTGGCGAGGAACAAAAACAGTTAGATGTAGGTGTGTTTATACCCAGCAACACGTATGGTGGGAAAATCCACCTCCACCTCTCGTCGAAAAGTCTGCTGTCAAAAAACACAAAGCAACAATATTCTTCTGTCGAAAAGACAACTTGATTGGCTGAGCTCGTTACCTCCTAAGCATAGCGATATCTCGGCAAAGAAGTGGAGATGTCGTCCTGCTGATATACGATTGAAGATCAGATGATTGGTGACAGCTGTCACAGGTAATAAGTGACAGCTGTCACCCCGGCTGCTCCTGTGAGGCGGCGCCGCCCTCTTGTGCCTGGAGCCCGCACTCCAGGCAGGGTGCCCTCTGGTGGTTGTGGGCCAGCAGTACCTCCTCTTCAGCGGCCCACACAACACAGAGTTTGCAAACAGCAGACGCGTGAGAAAGAGCGAGGGGAGGGAGAGAGATGCAGAGAGAGAGAGAGAGAGAGAGAGAGAGCAAGCATAGGAGGAGGAGGGGTGGAGAGGAGGTGTGACACAGCGACAGTGAAAGAAAAAAGTGAAAAACTGATTCATAAAATTTTTCATTTATAACAGCAGGTTTAACAAATAGGTATTATATTGTTTAAAAAGAAAAAGTAATGCAATCCCACTCAAATTAAAATCTAAACTTGTCAGGATGACAGAAAAACTACCTGCTTCATTGGATTAAAAACTACTGTGTCATTTTTGAAGACAGCAAATGCTATGTCCATTAAATATTAATGTGTTTTTTAAACATTTTCAGTGTTATTTAATGTATTAACTTAACTGACAGAAACATGCAAAAACGAACTTTGATCTTACAATATTACAACATAAATATAATTTTTTGTTTATTATTCTTGCCTTCAATGTGTCTAAAACCACCCAAAATTGTTTAAAATAAGGCTTGCCAAGAATGTTTTATTGGTATAAAACCATAGCTTCGGGGGGCCGCAGATCCCCCAGGGGCTCACAGCTTCCCGAAGCTTGAGCCGCGATCGCATAATTTACCCAGCACTAAAATGGTCCTAGCTAGAATACTGCTTCTCTATAGTATACAACTCAAAAACAAATATACTGTGCCATTCTCCTTTGTAACACATACATACACTCTAAGTGCCTTTCTCCTTTTTTCTTTATTAGCTAACAAGAATTTAGGCGTCTTTATAGTGGAATAATTCCAGTGATAACCTGTACTTACTTATCCCCCATTTAGATCATTGCTTTGCTTTGTTTTAGGAAGGCTTAGCGTGTAAAACACATTTTAATACCACTGCATTGCGAGGTGTATTTGAAGATTATCTAGGCTTTTGTAAATGTGCTCTATAAAATGCAAAGTGAACAGATAAATTGGTCCACTGCCTTTATTTTGTTAGCAATGGTAACTGAGATCAATGAATGCTGTCGTCTTGTAACACACCAAAGTCAGGTTAGGTCTGGGTGCCACGGTTCACCCCATCAACAACACTATGAAACTACCCCGGGGCCCACTACTGGTCCACACCACCCCTCGAAAGTAATCATGTGGCACAGCTAAAAAATGTGAACTTCACTTTGGCCTCTTCCAGCTGCAGAAGTCTTCAACACTGAGGTTCCTGCATGTTGGATCATGCCCACAGAAACACACCTCATGGAAAATATGTCACAGCTGATGTTCCCTCACACTGCATGTGATACTTCTCACCTTACCCTTTATTTATTATACTTATTATATTTATTTGTCACATCATTCTGGTGGTACCAAGGATCCAAACGGACCATAGACTGTATGGACAGATCCTCTGTGACATCACCCATAGGTTTTCAGAAGAACAGAATTGAAGTTCAAATGAGGTGTCTCCAAATTGTCATCACCTTGGCAGTGTGTAACTCCATGTACGTCAAGGCCAACTCATGTATGTGTAAACAGGTGGTGTATGGCCAGTAACGGTGTGAGCTGTTTGGGACCAATGAAGCCCAAGCATGCTCCACTTCTTGGATGTCCCATACAAGTTCAGGCTAACAGACTAACTGGGGTTCGGGTGTTTGATTAACATGTATATTTGTGGAATGGGCAGTGGTTTTCATCATGCTTGTCTTGGATATTAAAAGAGGATGGGCATATTGCCTCAGTTTCAGTTGCACCATCAGTTGCTACCTGCTAATTAGTGTGAACAGTGCTAGAGATGCTAACATACAAATTAATAATACTAAAATTATACTCAACAGAAATGCTGAGGCACCAATGTCTTAGAACCATAGTTAGCAAACTCTGCTGGTATGTGGGTTCCATCACTGAGTCAACCCAACAAACTAATTTTTTATGGTGTAATTAAGTCAGGCACTTTATTTCAAATAAGGTTAAGGCTAACTTAACAACTTTTCATTGAATCAATACAAACAAATGGAGCAGACTATTCATAATGAAGGATTTAATGACTTTACAGCTTCGACACTTAAACGAAACAGATCTGACACTGCTCTCAACTGAATCAAATTGAAATGACGCAATATTTCATAAGAGTTGGGCTTGGCTCATAGAGCTACAGAAATATATTATAAAAGAGTTATATCTATAATATATAGGTATAACTCTTATAAACAGCAAAAAGCTGTCTTTCACTGTACCAGGTGGGTCTTCAAACCACGTCTGCTTGGACTGCAGGTTTTAGGAGTCCAGACAGAAATGGATTTTATTTCCTGTCCTGCAACACAGTTCCGTGCAGTCCAACCGAGAGTTGGTTGGAAAGGTGGTTAGACTTAAGCCCTTAACTCTATGGCTCAAGTTATGTGCTAAAGTCTAACCACCTTTCCAACCAACTTTAGGTTGGACTCTATGGTTCTGCCATAGAGTTATGGGCTCGGCTCTGTAATCGAAGCAAAAAGAAACAATGCTTCAAAAATACAATAATACCATGCTTCAACAAGCTGCAAATCCATTTCTGCTGTAACAGACAAATGTGACAGATAGTAATTAGAAATTGCTGAAATTCTCCCACATGCATGTAGGCTTATTATGTGTACAAGGTCCGTCATTGTCAATACATGTAGGTGTATGTCAATTAATTACTGTCAAGCTTTTAACACGTGCTTCTTTGTTTATTAAATTTCCACAAGGAGGGTTTAAAATATTTCCAGTCGTGTTTCGATACAAGGGCTTCTTATGTGGACAACAATGTGATGCAAACGTAATTCACATGATGCAAACGTAATGCCAACTGCCACACGTCAACATTCTGCTCACGAGGAAATAAATCCTATTCATGATCCACCAAGACAAAGAAAAAGGTATATTATTCCATACGTTGTCTTTGTGCTGACGTGACTGAACCCGACTCAACCTGAGTATCATTTTGAAATATTTGTCCGAATCCAACCCAACTCGTCAGGCCTGGATTGGGTATCCACGCTCTAATTTTCAAGGACATGCATCCATTTGGACAAGTTCTCTGTCTTCTTCCTCTGTGAAAACGTGCTACAGATTCTGGACCAATGCCATGTATGTGAGAGAAATCAGTTCTTTACTGCCGGACACAGTCCTAGATGTCACAGGTGGTCTACGATAAATGCAAAGACGTTTTAAGCAATCAACTTCAATTTAAACTAATTTAAATCATCATAATTCATATACTTTCTGCTATTTTGAGCTGTTGTGTTGTAACCAAGATCCCACAATGCAGCAAGCAAGTCAACATATGCAAATTGCTCTGTGCTAGCCTAGTTTCTTCGACTTCGTAATTGTTCCAGGGAGTTTCTCCTCACCACTGCTGCACATAAACAATGTCAAATGTATATATGTTGTCATTAATTTTGATGTGTGCCATTATTACGGTAAACAAGTAATAATTGTGGATTAATTGCTGTATCTTGTCTGAGGTACTTGGAGTGTAAACGTAATTGCCCTTTTTTGGGATCAATAAAGTTGTCTGAAGTCTGAAGTCAATGTGCTTGTTCAGGGGTGGGTAAGGTTAGATTTTAGCCTTGTAAAGTGCCTTTGGGCAACTATCTTGTGATTTGGCGCTATATAAATAAATTGAGTTGACTTTTATTATTTTAATTCCGGTTGTAAAGGTGGCACTTGGAAAGCCAAATATTTTCTAAGGTGGTAGTGATTATATAAAGATTGAGAACCACTGTCTTAGAAGATCCATTAGTACAGTTAACCACACAGCAAAACATATTGGTCGACTGGACAGCAGCTAACAGCCAGTGCTAGTGGGCCTCTGCAGTCTGGACACCTGTCATCAGTGCACAGCTATCCCTCAAAGTGACCACTACCTTAATTATTCATGATATTATGGAATAAAATATCTTAAACTGAGGCGTTATTTAAAAAAACCAGCACAGTTGTCAAGAATGGGGAAATTAGCAATGGAGACCAAAACTATATTTTTGTTTACCAGATTGTAAAACTGTTTATTTCTGCTGTAAAGTTACACATTTTCACATGGGCTTCAAAGGGGAGTGACTCACTTATGCAGTCAGCCTCATGAGGCCAGTCACTGAACTGCATTTTTTGGCACTTCGGTGTTAGCTTTATAATCCAGCATCAGTGGTTGTACCTTGGAAGAGACATAGTCCAAAGACATATACGTAGGTGCCACTTTAGGTCCCTGGTTTACATCAACAAAATTAAAAGGACATAATAAAATGCATAATAAAATTGTTTTGCCTCTCAGTGAGAAGGTACCATATTCGCTTAACCCGGCCCTTTCTCTGTAGAGTTTGCATGTTCTCCCCGGTTTCTGTGGGTTCCGTCCAGGTGCTCTGGTTTCCTCCAACTTTCCAAGACGTACAGGTTATGTGAATTGGAAACTTAGTTTGACTGTAGGTGTGAGTGTGTTTGACTGTGTTGGCCCTGCAATAGACTGGTGGGCTGTCCCGGTGTCGCTGACCAAACGCTCGCTCCTAAAAATCGGTCTGCCCTGCCTTCACTGTGCATGCATCATTTCGGAGCGTCAGCATTGTCATTTTTAAGCACCAGCTGAAATCCACTGATTACCACCTCGTTTCTGCTTAAAACTGCACTCCAGTCATCATCTATCTCAGCGACAAATATCTGAAGCTTATGTACAACAATCATTTCCACATAAATTCAGCATTATTTCATAATAAAAGATGGAGGACTGACCAGAACACATTTCGGTGTGTCAGTAGTGAAATGAGGAGATTATCGCCTCATTTCTGCTTAAAACAGACTTACTTCTTTCTGCTTAAAACTGACTTTAGAATGATTTAAGAGGTTTTACTTTGTCATCTGATGGTTAATAATCACATTAATCTCTTTGATTGCTTTGGGTGTAGAACGTCAGTCTCAGACGTACTGTTGTGGTCTGAAATGCATGTGCAGTGAAGGCAGGGCGGACCAATTTTTAGGGGGGACTGTTCGGTCTGTGACACTGGGTGTACTCCACCTCTGCTGGGATAGAATCCAGCCCCTCGCCATGAACCTTAATTGGAATAAGCGGGTTTAGAAAATGAATGAATGAACTTCTTTTTTCTGTTTTCCAACAGGAAAGTTAGTGGATGTGGGATGGATGATGGATTAGGAGCAGGTGTGGTTATCAGTGAGAGAAACACTGTTTCTGCACAGAAATATACTAAATCAGAGAAGTAAACACTTACACCCTGATCCTTTCCCAGCAGCTACGTTCTAAAACTTGACAATTCCACAGAACCCTGATTTTCTTTTTCTTTTTTTGTAATGCATGAAGCCGAAGCAGAGACTTCTCTTTTTGTTTATCTCATCAGATGTGTGGTTTTGAATTAACACTCAGCTTAAAATGAGCTTGTGAGTTTCTTTCATGTCCCAAGTCTCGGCCTGGTGGCCACCAAGGCCACTGCTGCTGTTATCAAAGGATAGTTGTGGCCAAACTCTTGCCATGAAAGTATAAAATGCTTTCTTGTGGAGTAGTTATGCATAATGGATGATTCCTAGTTATGAATCCAAGTATTAGAAGCAGACCGGTTCAGTGTGCATTATGACACTGAGATGGCAAGATCATTTCCTGCTTCTCTGAGTCTGATTCATACATGCATGCACCTGGAGCAAACAAACCTGTAATTTTAATATCTATTGAGCATCTTGCAGAAGTCTTTCTGCTCCTGGCCTGTGTGAACAAGCATTTGAGTGTTGCAGAGAGGCTGCATAACTGAGGCAGGTCTCTGCCTGCTCTTCCCAGATTGCATCAGTGCTCGACCCAGCGCACAGAACGAACACCCTTACCCCATGTCTACCTTAAATAATTTCAATTCAATTTATTGAGTTTATATCGTGCCAAATCTCAAGGAAGCTGCCTCAAGGCGCTTCACACAAGTAAGGTCAAACCTTACCAACCCCTAGAGCAAGCACACAGGCAAAAGTGGTAAAGAAAAACTCCCTCTGATGATTTGAGGAAGAAACCTCAAGCAGACCAGACTCAAAGGGGTGACCCATTGTTTAGGCCACAACACAACATACAGAATGCAACACAACAACAATTGACGAGAGTCCATGCAGGCGTCCAGTCCACCATCAGGGGGGGTGTCATCGAGCCACTCGTTGGATCTGTTCCTACAGGAGAGTCCATCCTGCATCCGGCACATGGATCCAAAAATCTGCCGTTAGGTCAAACAGCATCTAATATTTAAAGTTCCTTTGTCGTAACATCAGCAGTTCATACATTATCTGTTAACTGTCAGTGGAATGATTGCCTGGCGACAGCGTTAATGACTTTTCCCGCCTGGCTTTTGCAGCTATTAAGAAGTGATATTCAAACGACAATGGTCTTGTTGTGCGACTGCAGCGGCGCACCGTCAGCACTGTGAGCAAACGACTCCATGGCTCACTAATGACAGAAAACGTGATCCAATCACATTAACAGTCATATCATGCAAATAGGCCGCGCTCGCTGTGACTCTCCATTGTTGGCGTGCACCCCCAGCCGACTGTACACCCCACATCCATAACGGCCAGTTTCCATCTCACACGCACAGCCATTCATTCTGAACAAGTGTCATGTTTCTAATAACTTGCTTTGTTACAAAAGCTTTGCGTTCCCTGGTGGGAATTAAAGAACATTCATTAGATTAATTTCCCTTAACAGTGATAATGGAAGTGGAGCAGCGTGAGAGCTGCTTCTGATTCATGCTTCAATCACATCTATTTACTAAAAAGAGGGATTTGAAGGATGCACATGGTATGCATTCATCAGCCGGAATTCCATATTGTGAAATGTGCTTGGATCATGTCTACGTTGATTATTTTATGCGGGTCGATTTTGGGGTTAAACTGAGGAGTGAATGAAACGTATTAATGTTTCAGCAGGACGTTGCCATGAGAACATTTTCTCGAAATGGACGTAGTTCAGCCATACCGAGGACTCGTTTTCATCAATTTAGTGTTGCAGATGGATTCACAAGTGCTTTAAGCATCACTTTGTGGTTGACATTCAGCCATGAGTGGCTACATTATATTGTCAATTGTTCTGGTCACATAATAAGTTCAATTTAATTTATTTATACTCACTCAAGATGCTTCACATGAGTAAGGTGTGAATTACAAATGTAACAACCAGGCACTAATGGAGCTTTGAAGTTCCACTGATGTTGCAGTGGAGATTTGGGTTACCTTCAGGAACAGATTTTATTTTAGATTTGATTTTATTACCAAATTAACACACTGAAAAATAGGCCCATGATGTAACACAACAAAAACTGGTGTTAAAATCTCAAGAGTAAAATTTTTGCTTTTGACTCTTATTGTTATTTTAACACAATGGACCTCATTTGCTCAAGGTTTGCATGTAAAAACATCATAGCACTCGTAAAAAAAAAGTGCATGCTGATTTACTAACAGTGCACACTGAGGGCTGTGTCTTTCAAATGTACACATTTTTGTGTATTGTCCATTTAGCACGTTTGCCTTCATGAATGTGCAGTTTGGAGTGTGTCCACTTGAGTGCACAAAGATCTGGGAGGGAACGTACACACAGGTGAGGTTGACTTATCAAGGTCAAAAGGAAATTTAGCAGGTGGACATAGCATCTGCATTTTGCACATTTGAAACCTTTTGTTAGTTTGTTGAGATTGACAGAATGTTGTTTCAGAATGCTGTTCCAGCACAGAGGCTTGATGATATTTTAAAAAAGCATTCAGTGTTAACCTCAGGCATATTTAAAGAGCTAATATTTTACTATATGCTTGTGCACAGTTGACTTTCTGTGTGCACAGCTGTCTGTCTGAGCACAACATAGTCAAAATTTTGCTTAAGTACCGTGGATGAACATATAGTTAAATATCTCAAATAGATTTTTTTTTCCCACAAGCCTGTGAAACACTATCTGATGTAGTTTGTACATAAGGAAGCACGAGGCACATACCTGCAAGCAGTTGACTGAATTTCATGTACAAACTGCATCATCACCTGCTATCAATTGCGCAGTTAGTAAATCATCCACAAAATTGTCTCCACATTTTGGATTGCCCACACAATGTAGCACTCGTTATCTGGGATCTTAGTAAATCGGGCTTTTTGTGTTCAACCTTGGACAATGTTGTCACTTTATTTCATCTTTGTTTTTGTTAGTATGGCCAAAGCAGATGGTCACCCCTTTGAGACTAGTCTGCTTGAGGTTTCTTCCTGAAAAAAAAACACCTGAGCTAGTTTTTTCCTTAACACTGTTAACAAAGTGCTAGCACAGGATGGTGGCTTGAGGTTAGACTTTACCCTCGCGAAACACCTTGGAGCATTTTGCTTTGTGATTTGGCACTATATAAATAAACAGAATGTTGAGAAAACACTATATTGAAATGACAGTGTTTCCATTGAGTGATGGAATGCGACTGCTGAGTTTTGTCCTCTCACGGGAACTATCATTCCAGTGAGGCTCTCGCAAGAACTGTAATTCCAGTGCTTATGGCAACGAAAGAGTAAGTCCCCCTAAATATTGCCATTTCAGTTTTTTGGTTTTGTTTGTTTTTAAATTCAGTATTGCCATAATGTTATGCCTTATACAGTTTAAGAAGATCTCCATCTATACCTCCATCCACCACACATATACCATGCAATGTATTTTAGAGTCATGTGACTCTTTCAGTATGTCGTGACCTGTAATAGTGGAAAAAAGTGTTTCTGTTGCGCTATTTGCATAATATGGCTTTTTCATATCACCTGAAACCCCACCTCATGTGAGTGCAACAACTGTTTTAGCGTTATTTGAGGGTTTTTCCCAGTTCTTCCAATTGCGCAGTTTGAAGGCAAATTGTAACTTGCCAAGTGTTGATTCAGTTTTCTACATGTGTAATTTAACTCCCTGAAGGTTTTAATTTTAACTCTGTGACTTGAGTAAGAAATTAAAACAGGAACTCTTGTGACTTAATGGTGGTGGTACAGTGGTGCTCGTATGACAGTAGCACCAGGAGGTTATAGGTTCAAACCCAGAAGGGTGTAGGTTCAAACCCAAACTTTGATTGTGGATAACCTGTTAAAATGACACCTATATAAATTGCATGAATATTGAAGTACGTTCTATGGTGTTGGCAATTACACTACTGGAAGTAAAAACTTTGAAATGTGAACAAAGAAGACTATAAAGTGCCGACAGCTCCATCCCATTTTTTTCATCATGGAGCGACTGCAGACAAAATGACAGCTGTATTTGTGTCAAGGCTTGAATAGAAATAAACAATCTCACAGTTGTGGAACAGGAATTGATCTCTAAAATTACCATAAATTTTCAGACATGTTTTCGCAGATGTTGTTCACCCGGACAGCCTTGGATGCCTTTTTAGGAGACTAGTTAAACCGTAGTAATTTCTTATAGGTAGTAGTAATTCATTTCCTCTCATGTTGCAGTAACATTGTTAGTTTGTCAAGTTTATCTGATCGACAGTTTGGCATATTTTACTTTTGCTGTTGCTAATGATAGTTAGTGAAGTGGTAACGTGAACTCACAATGTTGACAGTGTCACTCTTTACATAAGGTTAAGATAACTGACAAGCCTGGAAGCATAATTCAGATATTTTAACACTGGCCTTTGTGTTGTATAATTTCAAGTGAAACATACATCAGACAACACCAGCACATGCAGAAAACACTCATACGACAAACACCTGCATCAATTCTACAACAGCTAATACGAAAACATTGAAAACACATACAAGCCTAACCTAGAGCATGTGCAATGTACCCTATGTCCATGTGTGTGTCCACAGCCCATATATAAGTAAAGAGGTGGAGTGTGGTTGCAACTGTATTTTGGGGGGCTGAGCGGTGGCTCTCATATCAGTTTTGCTTTGGCATGGGCATTAAAAATTATTAATTATTATTAATCATAGACTAACTGGATCTAAAGTCATGAATCTACCAATAGCTGCTACAAATACTCACACCATTAGCATCCAAAATTACATTGCAAGGTAATTTCACTTGACGCAAATACCGGCATGAGCACACTTCAGATTATTCGTTTGGAGAATTAACTACACAACAAGCCATATTATTACAGATATTTGTAATAAAATGCTAAAAAGAAGACAGGCCTTCACAGTACCGCCTTGGGCCAACCACAGCTTTAGGATATTTGCTGTCAGTCAAAGTGGTCACTCCCCTAATGTCTTAGAACTGGGCTTTAGTTAAACATGATGATGATGATTTTTGAAAAACAATAAATACATAATTATATTATATCACTGGCTTTGATCTTGCACATATTTTGCTTTAAAATGTTTTCATTTCTTCAACTTGCTTCAGCAAAGTACTGAACAACAGTGTTTTTCTTAAAGATAATGTCTTCCCACAAAAAAAAGAGGGCACCCATGGTCAATATTTACACATTCTTTTTCAAACAATTCATTCTCTGACAAATATAAAATGGTCACGACATCTGCAATTATAATAATAATACTACTAATAATAATAATAATTATTATTTGTGATCTGTCTGTTTGCCACTGTTTTCTCAATTTGCACGATATTTCTCATGGAACTACCTGTTGAATTGATACAGGTGTTTTTGTAAGAGTTTTTTTTTCCTTTTTTCATTTGCTGCCTTGCTTTTTCCTCTTTTGGTCACCACAGCAAAAAGTTTTTTGTGAGATAAATTTGCCATTGTGAAAGCGGACTGGGCCTAATAAAATACGAAGAATTGCAGGTATTCAGAGCTGGATGGCACCCAGTTTGAACTGTTGTGTACCATTAGCAACACTAACCACACCTTCTTTTGCATCAACTTATTGATCAGACTCCTCCCTATGAAAAAAAACAACAACAAATGTTACCCCACAACTGCAGCAGTTTCACAAATATAAATAAGTAGCACGTTGCCCGTGGGGATCCACAGGCTCTAGAATGGGTAGTGTTTATAAAATAGGTAGCTGACATTTTTAAGGGTGGTAATAAATTAAGCAAAGCTTGTATAATGAGTTGAAATGGTGTGTGAGTCCAGAATGCTTTTCAAACCTTCGACTTCAACAATTTTTAGACAAGGAACTCAACCCTTTTATTTCCTGTTAATTATGTATTTTTTTAATGTTAATTTAAATGCACACATGCACGCACTGCTGTTGTAAGCAGGTACTTTTAATTTGACCAAAAAAAAGAAAGTCTGGCTGAAGACATTAATACCACTACAGTTTTCACTTATCGTACCAACATGAGACTTAACTCCTTTATGGTAAGAGCAACATAACACTTAACTAAACTGACAAAACCAATGGAACTACAAAAAAACCAACCTGGTCTCACGGCAAGTCATGCTTCAGCAGCAAGAAAATATACATTAATCTATTGATTCTTGATATTGTGACGAAAAACGCCTCATTTTCGTCTCGGCAGCACAAATTCATTCTCATTCATTCCGTGATGGCTGCACGAAATTAAAAGTGAAGCCGGGGGGGGGGGGGGGGGTGTCGGGGTGGTTATGGTTAGGGTGGGGGGAAGGAGTAAGATTAGGTTATCGTTAAGATTAAGGTTGGGGGTGGGAGTAGGGTTAGGAATCGTGAATTAAAAAAAACCATATTTTTGTACCGCTGTTTGAACTGGTTCATGCTTGGACATTGCTTGAGCCCCACTCCCAATCTGTTCCACATCCTCACCCCACAGACAGAAGTACAGAAACCTTTTAATGTTGTTCGTGCACACTGATGCTTTAAATTAAATTTCCCCCTCAGACTGTAATCCCCTGATCTGTTAAAAAACAGATTTTTAATATTTGCTGGAAGTAAATTGTTTATTGCTTTATACACAATTTGTACTGTTTGAAAATGAACCAAGTCTGTGAATTTTAAGAATTTGGATTGTAAAAATAGTGGATTTGTATGATCTCTATAGCCAGTATTATGAATAATTCTTATAGCTCTTTTCTGCATTACTGATAGTGATTGTGTTGTACCTTTATAAGTATTACCCCATACCTCTGCACAGTACTGTAAATATGGTAAAACCAGTGAGCAGTAAAGAATGCGGAGTGAGTTGTGGTCCAGAATATGTTTCACTTTGTTTAGAACTGAAATGCTTCTTGACAGTTTACTTTGTATATGTTTTATATGAGTCTTCCAGTTTATCTTATCATCTATTATCACCCCCAGAAACTTATTTTCATGTACCCTTTCAATATCTACCCCCTCGACTTGTAACTGAACCTGTATGTCTGTATTACAATAGCCAAATAACATGTATTTTGTTTTACTTAAGTTTAATGATAATTTGTTTCTGTCAAACCATATTTTCAATTTTCCCATTTCTATACTGATCCTCCTCAGTAACTCCTGCAAATCCCCCCCTGAACAAAAAATGCTTGTGTCATCTGCAAATAATACTAATTTTAATATTTTGGAAACATTGCCAATATCATTTATATAAATTAGAAACAGTTTTGGACCCAATACTGACCCCTGTGGGACGCCACAAGCATTGTCCAAGCATGATGATGTATATTCCCCCAACTTCACAAACTGTTTTCTGTTACTTAAGTAGCTTCTCACCCAGTGCAACACCAACCCCCTAATCCCATACTGTTCAAGTTTATTGATTAATATGTCATGATTAATTGTATCAAAAGCCTTTTTAAGGTCTATAAATATTCCAACTGAATGTAATTTGTGGTCTATGGTGTTTGTAATCTCAACTGATTCTATTAATGCAAGTGATGTTGAACTATGTGCTCTGAATCCATATTGACTATCAGTAAGTAATTTATGTTTATTTATGAATTTGTCTAATCTATTATTGAATAACTTTTCTAATAATTTGGAAAATTGTGGAAGCAAAGAAACAGGTCTATAATTTGTGAAGTGGTGTCTATCCCCAGTCTTATACAGCGGCACAACCTTAGCTATTTTCATTTGATTGGGAAATTTACCGGTTTGAAATGATAAGTTACAGATGTATGTTAATGGTTCTACAATCCATTCAATGACCTGTTTTACCACCACCATATCAATTTCATTTAAATCGGTAGATGTTTTATATTTACAATTATTCACAATGTCTATAATTTCATTTCCATCCACTGCTGTGAGGAACATTGAACAGGGATTTCTTTCTATGAGATTATTATCCCAATCCTCAGGTTGGGAATCGGGAATTTTTTCTGCCAAGCTTGGTCCAATATTTACAAAAAAATTATTAAAACCGTTGACTACCTCATCCTTATTTTCCTTCTTGACATTATTATCAATGAAATACTGAGGGTAACTCTGTTTTTTATTACCATTTTTGATAATGCTATTTAATATATCCCATATTCCTTTAATATTGTTTTTGTTATTATATAATATGTTACTATAATATTCCTTCCTACATACCCGTATAATATTAGTTAATCTATTTTTGTATTTCTTATATCTATTTTCTGCCTCTTTAGTCTTTAGTTTTATGAATTCTCTATACAGTGTATTTTTCTTATTACATGCATTTCGTAACCCTTTCGTCATCCATGGTCGAGCTTGGATTTTTTGTTTTCTGTAGTCTTGTTTAATTGGACAATTTTTATCATATAATGATGTAAATATTTGTAAAAAAGTTTCATATGCACTATCAACATCACTTTCACTGTATACCTTTTCCCAGTTTTGCTCCTGTAAATCCTTCTTTAGTGTGTTCATGTTTTCCTCTGTCCGCACTCGCCTGTATTTTATTTTCTCCTCTGGCTGATTCCGCCGATGGTTTCTATTATAAACGATGAAAACTGGTAGATGATTACTAATGTCATTGATTAATAATCCACTCACAGTGTTATTCTCAATATCATTGCTGAATATATTATCAATTAAGGTAGCACTATGGGATGTAATTCTGCTTGGCCTGGTGATTTTTGGATATAAACTCATACTGTACATTATACTGATAAATTCATCTGTTATTTTATGCTTATTTGGATTGAGCAGATCAATATTTAAGTCACCACAAATGAACACAGTTTTTTGATTAGTTTTTGAGAACATTTTTCCCATACAGTCAGTGAATGTTTCAATACTAGATCCTGGTGCTCTATATATACAGCTGACTAATACATTTTTGCTTTTTTCTTCACATATTTCAATAGTTATACATTCTAATAAGTTATCAATCACAGTTGTCATATTGTCTACTATTTTATAATCCATGTTCTTATCCACATACACAGCCACTCCTCCTCCACTCTTATTTTTTCTGTTTACACAATTAAATTCATATCCATCCAGTTCAAAATCCATTCCTTTATCTTCATTGATCCATGTTTCTGATATAGCAATTATGTTAAATATTTTTTTAAACTGACTTAAATATTCTTTAATGTTGTTAAAGTTTGCATATAGACTTCTGCTGTTGAAATGGATTATTGATAATTTGTTATCCGTTTTAATGATCCGATTAAACTGTTCATCTGTATAATAGCAACAACTGTCATTGATATTTGAGAAGAAATTATTGTCCGGGTCTATATCGAGCTCCAAGTCCAGTACATTGTGGTCTGTGTATTTAAATGTTCTCAGTTCTACTTTTCCATGATCAGCAATCCTTTGAGTTATATCCTTCTTGTCTCCAGATGTAGATGAATAGGTAGTAGATGAATAGGTTCCTCTGATCTGTGTCATGGTGTTGTGATGTGTTTGTGTCCTCATACCTTATTGGTCATATTTGTCCAGATCCTCGCTTTAAGAAACACTATTGTTCATATTTGTCCAGATCCTCGCTTTAAGAAACACTATTGTTCATATTTGTCCAGCTCCTCGATGTTCCTTATTGCCATGACTTTTGCTTGTTCTGGTGATCCGTTCAGTTTGATGAATATTTTACAGTTTGAAGTCCATGTGTGCTGGATTTTTCCCTGTTTCTTTAAGAAGCGTGCTTTCCTGGCGATGTCGGCATTCCGTTTGGTGAGATGTTCATTGATGAATACGTTTGTCCCTTTCAGTTTTCTTCCTTGTTTTAACAGTGCTGTTTTGTGTTTTCTGTTGATGAATCTCATGATGACGGTTCGTTTATCACCGTCATTTCTCCGGGGCAGAGGGTGGCACGCTTCAATGTTATTTAAATCCATTTCTATACCTTTAGATAGGAGGAAATCAGCAACCTGTTTTTCCACAGAGCTGACCTCCTGTTCACTGGGCTCCCCTCCGCTCTCATCTGTTACCGCCCGTGCGTAGGACCGTGGTTTGATGTGAAGACCTGTGATGATGACGTCGTTAATTCTGGTGTACTGCTCCAATTCAGCCACTCTATTTTCCAGCTGCACCAGATGCCGGTCTTTCTCGGCGTTCTGGAGCCGTAATGCCTTCACCACCTCCACCAGATCCATGATTGATTTCTGTTGCTGCTTCACAACAGAAATCTCCTCTGATAGAAAGTCCAGAGATTTTTTAATATCGTCACCTTCCTCCGCTGTCAGAACCTTCTTAGGCCCCATGGTCGGCTTATGAGCAGCTTGTCGATCGCCGATGTTAACAGCCTGCGTTGTTTGTCACCGGGATGGATCTGCACTGCGCTGGTGCCGCGCGGCCTCGGTGTTTCCGCGCTGATGGATCCGCGGTGGCTGCACGAGGCCTCGGGGAAGCGGCACTCGTGACGCGCGGCTCTAATGACGCAGCGCGCGGCCTCAGTGAATTCACCACGTTGGGCCTCGGACGTTGTTGCTGTCCAGTCGCGGGGCTAAGTTGCCGGTTGAGGTGGTATTCCCACTGTCCGGGTTGGCAAACACCGGCGTGGCAGATGGCAACTACAAACACCACCTCTGAAAACTCAGGTACAAACTTTTTGCAGCTCGCTCTGACGACACGCAGCTCTGACTGACTGTGACTGACGCAGCTCTGACTCTGACCTGACGTATGTTACGGGGTAACATACGTCACGTCATAGAATCCAATGGACGTCGACATTGTTTGACCTTTACTTTGGAGACCAAAGTGATGTTTTCTTTTTTCAGTGTAGGGTGGTGGCTTCAGCCGGGTCTGGGTCAAAAGAAAGAAGTAGTGATATGGAAGGAAGTCCTATATAGGCCCTGAAGCCCACTGGTGTCAATGTTGATCCCTGAAATACTCAAGAATTTCGAAATGCTTCAATCATGTTGCAAGATATACCGCATTATTCATCTGATCGTAAAGATTCTGCAATGATATAGTGTGGACTATATGTGGCTGAAAGTTATGAAGGCATAAAAACAGCAAAAATGTCGCAAAGGCCGATTTCACGTTGTACAGGAGTAAAAAAATAAGCTGCTTCCATTTTTGTGAAAAGTGAATCAAATGATTGGTTTAGTTTTGTTTATTTTTTGTTTTTATAAATAGTTTATCTATTATGCTTAGTTACTAAGTTACATAGATACATGTCATAGAATCCAACGGATGTTGACATTGTTTAACTGTTATTTTGGAGATCAAGCATTCAAAACTGTTTTTTTTTTATTAGCTCATCCAATAATTTGCAACATCTTTTACCAAAATTGGATCAAGTTTTATTTTTTTCACCCCTGCATACCGTCCACCCAGAAAGTATTCACAGCGCTTCACTTTGTCCACATGTTTTATGTTACAGCCTTAAAGTAAAATCATATTTTCCCTCAAAATTCTACGCACACAATACCCCATAATGACACTGTGAACAAAGTTATTTTATGAGATTTTTGCAAATTTGTTAAAAAAAAAAATGAACTAAGAAAACACATGTACGTAAGTATTCACAGCCTTTGCCATGAAGCTCAAAATTGAGCTCAGGTGCATCTTGTTTCCACTGATCATCCTTGAGATGTTTCTGCAGCTTAATTGTAGTCCACCTGGGGTAAATTCAGCTGATTGGATATGATTTGGAAAGACACACACCTGTCTACATATAAGGTCCCACAGTTGACAGTGCATGTCAGAGCACAAACCAAGTATGAAGTGAAAGGAATTGTCTGTAGACCTCCGAGACAGGATTGTTTCAAGGCACAAAAATATTTCTGCTGTTTTGAATGTCCCAATAAGCACAGTGGCCTCCATCATCCATAAAGACGTTTGGATCGACCAGGGCTCTTCCTAGAGCTGGATGCTAGTCTAAACTCAGCAATCGTGGGAGAAGGGCCAGTCAGGGAGGTGACCAAGAACCAGATGGTCACTCTGTCAGAGCTCCAGCATTCCTCTGTGGAGAGAGGGGAACCTTCCACAAAGACAAACATCTCTGTAGCAATCGACCAATCAGGCCTGTATGGTAGAGTGGCCAGACGGAAGCCACTCCTTAGTAAAAGACAGATGGCAGCCTGCCTGGAGTTTGCCAAAAGGCACCTGAAGGATTTTCAGACCATGAGAAACCAAATTCTCTGGTCTTATGAGACAAAGATTGAACTCTTTGGCCTGAATGCAAGGCATCATGTTTGGAGGAAACCAGGCACCATCCCTACAGTGAAGCATGGTGGTGGCAGCATCATGCTGTGGGGATTTTTCAGCAGCATGAACTGGGAGACTAGTCATGATTGAGGGAAAGATGAATGCAGCGACCCTAAACACACAGCCAAGATATCAAAGGAGTGGTTTCAGGACAACTCTGTGAATGTCCTTGAGTGGCCCAGCCAGAGCCCAGACCTGAATCTGATTGAACATGTCTGGAGAGATCTGAAAATGACTGTGCACCAACATTCCCCATCCAACCTGATGGGGCTTGAGAGGTGCTGCAAAGAGGAATGGGCAAAACTGCCCAAAGATAGGTGCGCCAAGCTCATGGCATCATATTCAAGAAGACTTGAGGTTGTAATTGCTGCCAAAGGTGCATCAATAAAGTATTGAGCAAAGGGTGTGACAACTTATGTAAATGTGATTTCTCTCTCTCTCTCTCTCTCACACACACACTCATCTTCAACCGCTTAGTCCAGTTAAGGGTGTCGAGGGGATATGATTTCTTAGCTTTTTAAATTTGGATAAAACAAACAATCCTTTTTTCATGTTGTCATTATATTGTGTTGTGTGTAGAATTTTGAGGGAAAAATTAATTAAATCCATTTTGGAATGAGACTGTAAAATAACAAAATGTGGAAAAAGTGTAGCCCTGTGAATACTTGCTGGATGCACTCTCAACTTGCTAAGAGAAAGAATGTAACGCGTGTCCACCCGCATGAACTACCTCAGGTTTGGACCTGCGGTAGACGACTCCCTCAGTACTGCACCAGTCACCACCCTTCAAAGACAGGACCCTTGGTCCTTTCCTGTGGTGTAGTCAGTGACCTAAGGTGTGAATGAGAACACAGAATCAGCACTGTCTCATTCCATCCCAGCTGTTACTGGGACTCAGTCTTGGCTGGGGAAATAATGTGGATCAGACTGGTGACCTGTCCAGAGGGAGCCATAGACTCCCCCAATTCATGCTATTGAATCTGGAGACAAGCACTGGAACCAACCGGCCTCAGTGCCAACACAGGCCTTCTTGAGGGATAGATGTCTTGTACTAGGTGTCTTCAGAGGATCCTTGGGTACCACTGGAATGCCTTTATGTGTCCTGACACTTACATGCAATTTGGCTCTGCACTTAGTCATGACAATGCCACCCACTGTGTTCCCAGTTGGATGCCACACTTTGTGCTGCTGGATACTGCGTATATAAAATAAATATTTTGTCGCGGATTAATCATTTTCTCTGAGTTTGGCTGATGAAAACACCTCTAATTGCTTCCGGAATCACAGAGGACTGTTCCAGCTGCCGCCTCCTCCCCCCCCCCCCCTCCTGCTCTTCATGAGGTGGAGAACGCATTTGGAATAGTCTAAAAGGTCATTATTTGTAATATTTATATTGTAATAGCTTGGTAAAACAGTTGCATGTTCATTCCTTCTTACAAGTAGCTGTAAAAGTGTGTTTATGATAGATTTAACATCTCATTATAATTGTTCATATGAGTTGTGCCGTGGTGCGGTGCGCTGGCGCAATCACTCGCACTCGCACACAGTGTTTTTTGTTTGCGCAATGTTCACATGAAGTTCACATAATTATTACGTGACAGATTTTGAACATTTCAAAATTTTCTTTGCACACTTGCATGAAGCTGTGCACAGTTTACAACGGTTTTCAATGGTTTGCAACAGTTTGCAACGGGTTTACAACTAGTTTACAATGAGTTTACAACACGTTTACTCTTCTGCATGGCAGATTGGCTTCACCTGGCTGTGGCAGATAGATGGTTACCTTTGAGAGGTGGCAGTGGGCTCATGGACCATTTGGCATCTTGCAGCATTTGGTAAGATTCCACAGTGTTACAGAAGAGCAAAAGCAGGCAATGACATGAAAACAAAGAGGCTTTTGTTGAGTTGGCAGGGTGGATGCAACTAATTACAACAACAATAACTATTTCCTCAGAGTGCAGCTGTTCGTGCAAAATGTGTTTTGTTTCAAGATGAAACGTCACGTTTGCAATGTGTTTGAACCTCGAAGAGCAACACTGTTGCACACTGAGATGAAGCATCCACTTCAATGTCATGTAGATTTCAAATGAAGCGCTATCAGAAAGTTTTAATTAGTTTCATATTTAATTATTCAAGCAGCTCCTTCATTTGACCAAATGCATACTCTGATACAACATCCATCGGTTGTTTGGATCAGACAAGAAAGCATGTGGAAACTTTCAAAAAGCACATACTGAAGCTTCTCACACCACATTGCGCAACTCTTGAGAATGACTGTTGCAAAAGTGTACAACCAATCTGCCACATCTCAAAAGGGAAGCGAAAACAGGCGGTTGGCTCAGTTGAGGCCTCCACCTGAAGTTTGACCCTCATATCTGCGCTGCGCGGTGGCCAACAGCGCCGCTTTCCCCGTCTATGCCCGTGATGAAGGCGTTTCATATCAAAGCAGGCCAGTGATGAAAAGAAAGTTTGCTCAGGAGAAGTTGACCAACTCCCAGCCTGTTGAAACACCGCGCGCAGTGCAGCTGTGCATGTCGCTGTGCTTGTTCCAGCATGCGTTGAGCGTATGTGCACGTCTTCTGACACCACGCTCAAGATGGAGAAGTGGAAGGAAATGACATCCACTGTTTGTTTCTGTCATCCTTCAGACACTCTCTGTCCCTGCAGGGCATCGACCATTACTTTTCATTTTTGACAGAACTGTCCCCGTCTGGACCCAGAAAGTTTTATTCTCCTGACACATGAACGCAGCACAATAGTCTTACCTGTGAGTGAGGATTCTTCGTCCTCCTTCCAGCTGTCAGACGTCTCTCTCTCTCTCTCTGTCTCTCACTCTATGTCTCTCTCTCTCTCTGTGTGTGTCCACTGTCTCAGATTTACAGCACAGGACAGTCGGATTAATGAGATCCCTTCATGTTGGCTATGAGGAGAATCAGAAACCAAAAACAGCCCTCCTGTGGCGCTGCTGTCAGCGCTCACCACCCCGTCTTAACATAATGTTCAGTTGTACTTCCTTGAGGAACTAAATTGCTTCGACACACCCCTAAGTGTCTCTCTCTCTCTCTCTCTCTCTCTCTCTCTCTCTCTCTCTCTCTCTCTCTCATCTGTTTCCTCTCCAATTCAAATTCAAACTGTAAACCCCTGTCTCTCTGCCTTTTACTGCCCTCTCTCCCCCTGTGCCTCTGCCTGTCCTGACAAGTGAAAACCCCAGAGCAGCTTAATGCGTGTGTGTGTGTGTTCACCTTCACTGGAATGCGGCTGCTGTCTGCTCGGATCGCCACAGTCACTCCCTGTGTTTCTTTATCAAACATTGAATCTAAACAATGAATCACCAGGATTGCGGCGAGGTTCATTTCAAACACACGCGTGCTGGGATTGAAACCAAGCTGTCTGTGCTAAGATTTTAGGAAAACACATCAATAAATATGTTTGCGTCTAAAAGAAAACTACCTGTCGGATGTCTTGGAAGTGAACCTTGAATTTCAAAGTCCATCCATTTTTTTCAAACCCTCTTATTCCAGTTGTGGAGGGGGATTTGAAGCTGGAGCCTGTCCCAGCGATCATTGGGTGGGAGGCAGAGTTTGTTGCAGTGTGTGGTGGGGAATCAGTGTGTGTGTGTGCCTGTGCGAGAGAGAGGATTCACGAGTGACAGTGAATGCATTAGGGAGCTATAGCCCCAAACAATAAAAAAAAAAGACATGGATGATATTCTTTTTTGTTGAGTAAACGATATGTTGTGGAAATTGCGACAGATGAAAAAAGGAGCAACAATTTCCCATTTTGACAGCACAACAGCATGTCACTTTATTTCTCTCTTTTCACACAATTTGCAGACTTTTTATAACAGCTTGGCCCCACCCATTAACCTCACAGGAGTCCTGACAGGAAAAGCACCACAGGAGCTGAGACAGCTTGTCATATGCACAGCAGGAATAAACATTGCCAATTACACACAGGGGCCGAGATAGGAAACATCAATATGCACACCTCTGCATGTAAACATATGCAGAACAGGGGACACACACTAACCACAAGTGGCCCCACTTTGGTATGCACTTCATGCATCTGGGTGTGTTACCACATCCCAAACAGGGAACACGCTCGGTATGGTGAATTATGTCCGTTACATGTTGAATGTCCGCCACAACGTATAATATATGACTGCACCTTCACTTTTTCATGAAGGGAGATTTGCTTAAGGGCTACATTACTTTTCACTTTGTGTACCTAATAAACTGGCAGTTGAGTGTATATTTATTTATTGCCAAATTTTTGCCAAATTTGTAGCTACATCCCCCCCCCCCCCCCCACACACACACACACTCACCTGTTATCAGATGACACTGATCAAACAGTGTATTTACAGATCACTGTGTATAAGTAGTCCTTCAGAGCATGTTTAATGTATCTGAACCATGGAAATACTTTAAAACCATTTGATGAAGTTGTTCAGCTGCATGCTGCTAACCACTGGCTTCTTGGTTTAAAATCAGCCTGTGAGACTAGCTTTGATTCAAAACTTCAAATATTCTAGACTGGTGTGGCTGCAGTCTTTGCTTCAAATTAGGTGATGTCTTGTGACTTTACCTTGATATTAAGACCTTCCGGCTTCTACCTTGTTTTCACTCGGGGTTGCCACAGGAGATCCAAGGTGGATCTACATGTTGATTCGACACAAGTTTTACACAAGATGCCCTTCCTGATGCAACTCCATATTACATGGAGTATGGGCAAGCATGGTCTTGAACCTACAACCTTTCACACTTATCTGCTTGGCCATCACCCCTGTTGTATGACTTTACCTTTATTATCTAATGTTATCAATCAATAACTATGGAGGTATCATAGCTTAGTTAGTCCATGGGCAGCTTCTTGTTTTGAATTCCGCCTATGAAAAGGTTCGATTCAAAGCATCGAGGCACGCTTTGAAGATTACAATGATTGCGTCATAGTACAGCCTTTTCTTTGAATTATGTGATGTCATGCAACAATTGCAATAGCACCAGACAAATTAGCCTGCGTATGCCGACATATTAAAAATTTGGTGAATATACTGGTGTATGACGAATAAGTTATGGGTAAGTTTTGTTTAAGTTAAAAGCATGTTGTAGCACGCTGGTAATGCTGTAGTACAGCAAGATTGTCAAAAAACTTTGTGCATGCACTCTATTTTCAACATATGCCACTGTATAGCTGCTACAGTTGTATGCAAAAGTTTGGGCACCCCTGATAATTTTCATGATTTTCCATTATAAATCATTGGTTGTCTGGATCAGAAATTTCAGTTAAATATATCATATAGCAGGTGAACACACTGATGTTTGAGAAGTGAAATGAAGTCTCTTATATTTACAGAAAGTGTGCAATAATTATGTAAACAATATTAGGCAGGTGCATAAATTTGGGCACCCTTGTCATTTTATTGATTTGAATACATTTAGCACTAACACAGAATTGGTTTGGTAAGCTCATTGTCCCTTGACCTCCTTACACAGGTGAATCCAGTCATGAGAAAGGCTTTTTAAGGTGGCCATTTACAAATGTTTCTCCTCTTTGCTTCTCTTCTAAACAACTCTCAAGTGACCTGAAAACAAAGATTGTTCAACATCATGGTTTAGGGGAAGAATACAAAAAGCTTTCTCAGAGATTTCAGCTGTCAGTTTCCACTGTGAGGAACATAGTGAGGAAATGGAAGCCCACAGGCACAGTACTAGTTAAGGCCTGAAGTGGCAGACCAAGAAAAATCTCAGATAAGCTGAAGTGAAGGATGGTGAGAACAGTCATAGTCAACCCACAGACCTGCTCCAAAGACCTACAACATGATCTTGCTGCAGATAGTGTCTGTGCATTGTTCACCTGCGCACCTTGCACAAGGAGATGCTGTATAAGCCTTTTCTGCAGACACACCACAAACAGAGTCACCTGAGGTATGCTAAAGCACATTTGGACAAGCCAGCTTCATTTTGGAATAAAGTGCTGTGGACTGATGAAACGAAAATTGAGTTATTTGGACATAACATGGGGTGGTATGCATGGCAGAAAACGAACACAGCATTCCAAGAAAAACACTTGCTACCTACAGTAAAATTTGGAGGTGGTTCCATCATGCCGTGTGGCTGTGTGGCCAGTGCAGGTACTGGGAATCTTGTTAAAGTTAACGGTCACATGGATTCCAGTCAATATCAGCAGATTCTTGAGAACAATATTCATGAATCAGTGACAAAGTTGAAGTTGTGCCGGGGCTGGATCTTTCAACAAGACAACAACCCTAAACACTGCTCAAAATCTATTAAGGCATTCATGCAGAGGAACAAGTACAATGTTCTGGAATGGCCATCTGAGTCCCCAGACCTGAATATTATTGAAAATCTGTTGTGTGATTCTAACCGGGCTGTCCGTGCTCGGAAACCAACAAACCTGAGATGTTTTGTAAAGAAGAATGGTCCAAAATACCTTCAACCAGAATCCAGACTCTCATTGGAAGCTATAGGAAGCGTTTAGAGGCTGTTATTTCTGCAAAAGGAGGATCTACTAAATATTGATGTATTTTTTTCTCTTGGGGTGCCCAAATTTCTGCACCTGCCTAATTTTTTTTAAAGAATTTTTGTACACTTTCTGTAAATCCTATAAACTTAATTTCATTTCTCAAATATCACTGTGTTCGTCTGCTATATGATATACGAGGTCTGTGAGAAAAGTATCGTACCTTTTTATTTTTTTAAAAACTATATGGATTTGATTCAGATGTTTTTACGTCAGCCAAGCTTGAACCTTCCTGCGCATGCGTGCGTTTTTCCACGCCTGTCGGTTGCGTCATTCGCCTGTGAGCACGCCTTGTGGGAGGAGTGGTCCAGCCCCCTCGTCGGATTTTCATTGTCAGGAAATGGCGGAATGATTTGGGCTTTTTTTCCATCAGAATTTTTTCAGAAACTGTTAGAGACAAGGAGCTGGAAACCATTCGAAAAATTTATCTGGCTTTCGGTGAAAATTTTACGGGCTTCACAGAGAATAAGGACTGTTACTACAGCTTTAAGGACGCCCCACAATGGCGCACGGCGCGCCGCACTCCGCGCCGCCATCGAGAGGCAGAAAACACCACATCATTTCTAAACAGATGGCTGTGTGGAGCCGGGACCGTCGTGAGCAATTTCTCTGGATATCACAAGAGCTGGACATCAGCCATTTTCCGGCAGATTTCACTTTTAACAAGAGATTTTGTCATGGAAAGCCGTGCGGAGGCTTCGCGCGTCATGACCGATTCGCTGATCGAGCGAGACAAAGGAACACCTCCGTTTCGGAGTGCCAGGGGACAAGTTGGGACATGCCCAGCTCTCCACAATTTCTCTTATACTCACTGGGCTGGTAAGCATTGAAAGCCGAGATAGGCATGTCCCAGTTTCTGAAAAAATTCTGATGGAAAAAAAGCCCAAATCATTCCGCCATTTCCTGACAATGAAAATCCGACGAGGGGGCTGGACCACTCCTCCCACAAGGCGTGCTCACAGGCGAATGACGTCACCGACAGGCGTGGAAAAACTCACGCATGCGCACGAAGGGTCAAGCTTGGCTGACGTAAAAACATATGAATCAAATCCATATAGTTTTTGAAAAAAATAAAAAGGTCCATTACTTTTCTCACAGACCTCGTATTTAACTGAAATTGCTGATCCAAACAACCAATGATTTATAAAGGAAAATCATGGAAATCATCAGGGGTGCCCAAACTTTTACATACAACTGTATGTGCTGCATGCACGGGCCATAAGTTGTAGGTAAGTTATGGGATTGTTGTCACGTTACTTGCAAGTTACTCATAAGTCGAAATACATCTGGATAATGTCTAGCATACCCAAAACGTATTTCTAACCTATATTTCTAACCTAAGAGTAACTTACTTTGAACCTGTGTGTACCTTATATCAAACATATCTCCAATGCATAGTGACAAATGTAGACATATTTGACATGTTCCAGGCGACCACAGAATTTACTGAAAATTGTCAGCTACCGTATAATGACTTATTGGCAGAATTTTTGATGCGTCGGCATATGCTAGCTAAATCATCAGGGCGTGACAGCTGCATAACGTATTGGACATAGCCAGCGTATTCGCCAAATTCTTCACAAGTCAGCATATACTGGCTAAATCATTAGGTGTGACAGACCCATAAGACAAAAGTAGCTTGCAGTTGGACTTGGAACAAAAAAAAACAAAAACATGGCGGTCATCAGCGCACAATAATTTTTCTGGATATTATGGACAGAGTGGCGTTTGAGTAAAACTCCTTTTCTGGGCATGTCCATTGTACATTCAAGTTAGATAAAAAACAATCAAACAAACATGAAAACAATGCAAATTGATCTGGAATGCACAGAGCTACATCCCTGGGGGAACGTTCAATGCTCACATTAAAACTCAGGTCACATGATTGAAAAGTTTAAGACCTTCCACAGGCTTTCACATGAACGGAAATGAAAACCCTGAAATGAAGTGTTACAACACATTTAAATGCATACTGACACTGACAGGCACTTGCATACTCTATTATGTTGTCGTAGATTTTCTTTTCTCAGTATTTTGAGGGGGTGGCCCTAAACACACTGTCATGACCAGCTACTCCAGTCCGTGGCCAAATACAGAAACAGATATTTGACCACCAGTTTGCTGTGTCCCAACTATTTTTTCCATACTTTTTTTATTTTAGCTTCTACAATGGGTAAGTGTGCTGTGCTGTTGATATTCATCATGACAGGATTGTTCTCGTTGCTGGGGTTCTCAGCACAAATGTACCTGCATGCTGGATCATGCAGAAATGTGCCATAGGCAGGGCCTTTTCATCCAGCAAGATGTCTCTCCAGGCTCCCCTTCCTCTCTTACCTCATGTCTTTTATGCATCTTTTGAATTTTTTTTTTTTTTTTTTTTTTGCCATCAACTGCACTCATGAATGTCATGGTCATTACAGCAGTCACACAGTGAAATATTTATAACACATCGGGGCGAATGTGAGGCATTATTGTAAAGCACTTTGAGCATCTGATGCAGATGGAAACGCGCTATATAAATGCAGCCCATTTACATTTAACCAGTTAATAATCTGATATGTAGTTAAATCTGCATAGTTTGAAACCTTACCACATTCGAATGTCACTTTCTACTGTGGGACACTGTAGTTCTACTTTATTTAAAATTCATTATTTTCAAGGGAAAAGACATAGTAAAAAAACAAAATCTAAATCCTACATTGAGAAAATATTTAAAATACTTAATAATAAAAGACAGACTCAACTTTACAAATTTCCAATACTTGCCAGGCAATATATTGTGGAAAATATATAGAATTTTGGTGCGTTTAATCACCACACCTTTATTTTCAAAACTGGATTTTCTTTAAGCGCAAATCCTATCTATAAATGTGATAAATAGAATCATAAGTTCACAGTTGCATATAGGGTTGCTGTTTCTCAAAGTGAGGGTGTTTCATATGATGGAGCTATGATGCTTATTGTTTATTTATGTTTGTGAGACATTCATGCTGCATAATGCTACTATGATCTAAGCTAGATTTCTACAAGACTGCCTTAAATGTTCTGCCAATATCTGTTAAAACCGTTCTAAAACTGTTTTAGTTGTGCTCATCTTTCTTTGAAAGAAATTACTTTGCATTAAGCTTCAATGGCCTCAGATGAAGCCCACTCGGAAGAAGACAAGGTTGCAGTTCCTTGGCTGGCCACTTGAGGCTGGTTCCAAGAGCCAGCCTTTCAAGTCCATGTTAAAATGTCCAACTTTAGAGCAGAAAGAAACATGTTTGTTATTTTAAGCTATGAAGTTATGCATAATTAGAGGATTGATCACTTTGACAGCTCACTTAGCAAAGCTGCGACTCTTGACTCCAAGCATCTGTAGCTCAGAGGATGCTTGATGTGTCAGCGAGCTGTTGTGGAGGTCTGTGTCTGTTGTTTTGAGCATTTTATTACAGATACCCGGAATAATATGGCTTATTGTGCGGTGAAACGTCTTTATGGATTATCTAAGCTGTCCCTACTGCAACATTCACAATGACTGAAACTCATTTTATTTGATGTTGTATGCTAACAGCTTTAGCACTTTTGGCAACTTGGTGGCTTGGTCTGTTAGGTCTATTTAATGCATGAGTACTGAAAAAATAAAGAGCTCATAACGTTTAATGCTCACACCAAAACAATTTATGAGCATCATGCGGTCCCTAAAATATGATTTAATAAACACCCGAACTGAGGATAGCCTGTTTGCTATACTGATGCAGACTCAAAGATAGAAGAGTGTTCAGGCTTCTTTTGTCACACAACTGGGTCACCCACGCTCCACCTATTTATCCATTTCTGGGTTTGTTATGACGTAGGCAGAAAAAGAGTTGCTAATGCTGCCATCACGGTGAATCCAGTTATGGGCTTCATATCAACTCTTTTGGATCGCTATAGAAAACCTATGTGTGGCATCACGTAGGGTTTGACCAGTACATTTAGCATTTGATTTCTCACAGTATCCTTTATTTCTGTTTACTTTCTGTCTTTGATTTATGACACACAGATGTGAACTCTATCACAGTGCACATTGATGTTCCAGCATTAAGAGTACTTGCCAAGTTTAGAGATGAATCCCAGTGCATGGGTGGACTAGCCATTTAGTTTTTTAAGGGGTGCTTGGGGAAGCCTTAAATTACATCTTATATTCAAAGTCTCTCGAAATGCATTTATCTATGACACTAATTTCTTGGGGGGAAATCAAACAAAAACTGAGTGAGTGTGGACTAGTGTGGTAATTTTCATCACAATAAAGCAGATAACATGATAATGTTGGAATTTCCAGAGTTGCACAACAGCAAATTAGTTTCCTGTTAAACACAAATCTGCATGGTAAAAAGTCCACTTTCAAATGGCTCTGTCAAAATTTTAATATAAATAGTCTGAAAACTGAAACAAGAGGGCCTACTGTTGTTTGAGGAAATAAAATTTCTAATGTTAGCAATGGATGCAAAGTAGGAGAAACGGTCAATTTTGATGGGGTATTTTGACACCTTCCTGAAAGTCAAAAATATTGCAGTTCCTTGACTGGCCAGTTGAGGCTGGCACATTCCCATAGAGCCCCTTGTTAAAATGTCCAGCTTTAGATCAGACATAAACATGCTTACAGCCTAGTACAAAAAAAAAAAAAGTTTTGGGCTCCACAGTTTCTGCCTACATGACAGCTGTACAGGGGATGATTTTTTTTCTAACTTAGTTTAAGATGTTTTAAGCCATAAAATTCTGTATAACTGTGGGCGTGGTCACTTTGAATGACAGCCACTCCTCCTGTCGTCGTCCAGCCGTATCCCAGTCTGCTCATTGCAGTCCTTCTGAAGTATTTTATTTCAAAAACCTGTAATAGTATGGTGTGGTGAATAATACAGTGTGATGAAACATCCTAATGCCCCCGTCACACATACCAATAATTTGCCGGAAGCATGTCTGACATGGCAAATATTGCCATAATGTGATGCAGTCGGGAGGAAAGGAGGCGTGGTCAGCAGTGTCGGAGCGCAGACAGACTGCGTCGTCCACACCTGTCAGATCGCATCCAGAGCGTATGTAGATGACACAGACTGCTGTCAGACGGCCATAAAAGGCACTGCAGACTGCCCGATCTCCAAATGTCTGGATGGCAAACAAAGTGCTGTGTTCCTTACGCGCACATGCGCATGAGTGCGTAGCGCGCGTGTGTGTGCATGCGCTCCGCGCACATGCATGGAGCTGCAATTGTCACTCAGCCATGTGTGTGTATGGATAACGCTGCATGGGCCAGTAAGCGCGCCTGCCACTGGACAGCTTCGCTCAGAGTTTGCTGGCATTGGGCCATGCAGTCCCATAGATGGAGCGCCTTTCCAGGGAAGTTTCTTTTTTCTTGTTTGCCCACTTCAGGAGCACACCACAAGTCTGGACACCACAATGGTTGGATTATCACATGGAATTATTATTATTATTATTATTATTATTATTATTATTATTTTTGGGTGAGAGAATTCTAACCACATGCTGCTGTCCCAGATTCATGCCCACGTCCACGCTGTGAAACACTCCTGGACCGCTGTTTGAGGTGAGATTCATATTTATTAATGCTGTCACGGCCTGGCACAAGTTCCATGTCATGTCTCCTACAGAGTTAGAAGTTGATCATATATTTCAGCAGTGAGATCTGTTCAGCTCCGATCCTGACGTGTGCAATGATGCGTTACTGCACACCACAGAGAGATGCAGCTGCCCGTGTTATGATGGAGACAATAGTTCACATTATTTACGTCACACATGGGAAGGAATTGAGAAATATCTGTACTGTAAGGTCTATTGTGGATATAACAACCTGTTCAGATTTGCGGCGGCGTGCGCACAGTATCGCACGGAGCTTTCGGTTTGATAACCGCTGTTCACATTGACTGTACATGATAATAATTCATAATTATTATTGTGATGACACGTGCCACATACATTTCAACATTTCCTTCACGCTAGTCGGTTAGCTAGTTGTTCAGACTCAAACAGAGCGCCATGTTCAGGCTTCTTTTGTCTCACACACCGAGTCACCCACACCCACTCCACCCCTTTATGTGTTAATGAGGCCATCGTGAATCAGTAAGGGAGGTGCCCTCAACATGGCGACGCCCAGACATGGGCATCATTTTGGCTATTCAGGGTCTCTATAGAGAACCAATGGGTGACGTCATGCAAGCTGTGTCCAGTGTCTATACAGTCTATGATGTTGACTAAGCATTGAATTTTCCTATGTGCAGTATGGAGAACAGTAAAATGATTTATACAAAACACTTCCTGCAGTGTCCTTTGGACTTTCCATGTCGTTTGAGTTTTAGAATGTAAATGGTGTTTACCTCATTCCACCACCTCCCATGCTCTTGTTTTCTTTGCACCGATTAGTTTGAGATTCTTTCTGCTAGGTTGTGTGGAATTACACTTTGTGTTATTTGATTTTTAAAACAGACATGCTGTTAGACATGTTTATTTCTCTGACTTAGTATATTTCTTTGCGGAAATAGTCTCTGTCACTGATCCCGTTCACTTACGTCTCTCGACCGCCTCCCTCACCCTCCATTCTTTGCAGCTAAAGTCATATGAAATCCTTTCAGCAGGGTTGTGATGGTGTGAACATGGCATTTGAACATATGATTTTTAGATTTAGTTCAACAATTCACTATATTTTTGAATTCCATGGATTGTCCTTCATTAAAAGTAAAAATCAAGTTTTGGATCATCACTACAGCTTAATCGTCTTCTGCTTTTCATACCGAATACTTCTAAGGCATTTTGAAATGGTCTGGATAAGACTTTTAAAGTTAGAAAGTATTTTTTTGTTGTTTTTTGTTACATCTTTATATTAAATGCGAAGTGACCTCTGTGTATGTGTGTGTAACTTTGATTACAGATAAACCGGGGAGAGCTGACATTTTCTGTTTGGTATGCTTACGTATTTTGGATCAAGGATGAACACAGTGAAAACAGAAAGCTGACAGGACTAATATTTTTGGAGAAATTAGGGATATTAGGGAACAACAGTGGAAAAACGGATGTTGATATCACCATTAATCAGTCCCTGGTAACCAGACAAGCTCCAAACAAAGGAGATACCTCAGCCCTGCCAGTTGTAAAACATGACAAGTAAATGTGCCAAATAATAAACACAGTTTTTCACAAAACCTTCTCGTTTTAATTTCCTGCACTTTCATTTAAAATCATTATAGAAACTTTGCATAACTTATTACCTTGAAAATGTCAGCTACCTATGTTATAAACACTACCCAATCTAGAGCCCATGGATCCCCACGGGCAACATGCTAGTTGGTTTTATTCATGTATTTTCACTTTTTCATTTGTATTGTTCAGTAATCTTTCTTTCTTTGAATCAACAACTCTCTCTGCTGTTTGATTGGCTGCATGAAGGACAATGTTCTTAAATTAAATCTTTAATCGTAAATCTTTAACTTAATGTCATGTTTTCTTTGTGATTTGACTGAATACATAGTGACTGGCTGTAATGTCCAGACACACACACACACACACGTTTATACATGTTTAATAATACCTGATCAGCCACGCTGTGGCCTCTTTTAGCCCTCGATCCTCCAGTTGGAAACCATAAGTATGTATGTATCAGGAAGTGTCTCATTGACAGAAAAGCACAGTGTTTAGTTGTAGCTTTATCTGAACGGAAACCAGCTGTGTTGAGGGCGTTGGACTGCAGTTTGAGTCATTCAAAAGTCACCACCCAGTGAATACTCTGGGACGTTAATTATTATCAGATGTTGGGATTAAAGGTTATTTCATGAATGAGGACCAGACTGGGAATTCACCTGCTTCTTTGTTTTACCTCCCACTTGCGCTTTATGCAAGAAATTAACTCAAGTAAGATACAAACTTTGCAATTGCAGTGAGGTCGGTTGCCATGGCAACAGACAGGAAGTAGTGCTTAAGCGGTTTCCTGATGGCTTCCTCTTTATCGTGCAATGATATCTCATAAGGAAGCATCAGCAGGAAGTCCTAAAGCAAATACACAGTGTGTGCATGTTGAGGTGTGTGTGAACGCAGGAGGCCTTGCA
This sequence comes from Thalassophryne amazonica, assembly GCF_902500255.1. NCBI lineage: Eukaryota > Metazoa > Chordata > Actinopteri > Batrachoidiformes > Batrachoididae > Thalassophryne > Thalassophryne amazonica. The sequence goes on along the minus strand of NC_047109.1, from coordinate 67,295,016 downwards.
AGGAGTGCGCTCACCCTGAAATCAGCCCGTACACGTTCACCTCTTCATCGTACACAACTGATGCACAAACCGATATTGGTTATGAGATAAGAGGAGCATCAATTATGCCACTTATGTCTCATTAAAAGATCATGAGTGACTTGACACGGACACGTGGCAAAATAACGGCGCTGTGTCACCATGCGGTGAGTCAGACAGGAATAACCAAAGTCAAAACCACTGAGGTCAGAGGACGGCACCTGAGGATTTGGGACCTGAATTGCACAGAGATGGTTTGGGACTTTCTGCGCATGTGTGGCCTTCCTGTTTGCACAGTGATGAAATAGATGGTGAACACATATCTAGAGGAGCAAGAAGTGCTGGTTTGGGCCGCACAGGAGGTGCAGTGGTAGCACATACTGCTTTCAGTCCTGTGTCCAGCCAGCGGTCTGTCTGTCCATGTATGAACAAAATAACATTAAGACTTTTCATCCAATTTGGACCAAAGTTAGTGGAATGCTTGAAAGTCAGCCAAGAACAAAGTCAGGCTGCTCCCCACAAAATGGAATAAAGGCACCGCGCCGCTATACTGAGTGGCGTCCTCTCACAACGTTTAAGCGTGAGACATGGTGAGAATCTGGCTGCATGCAAACCCATTTTCGTGGGGAAATTTCACATAAACAAATTCAACTCTTTATTTTATGGAGTTTACATCCAGACAGGGTGGCTGGGTGCTGCCTAAGAGATAGGGTGAGGAGCTCGGAGTCGAGCTGCTGCTCCTCCACATCGAAAGTTGCCAGCAGAGGTGGCTCAGGCATCTTTTCCGGATGCCCCGTGGACGCCTCGCTGGAGAGGTGTTCCGGGCACGTCCCATCAGGAGGAGGCCCCGGGGAAGACCCAGGACACGCTGGAGGGACTACGTCTCTCAGCTGGCTTGGGAACGCCTCGGGGTTCCCCCGAGGAGCTGGGGGAGGTGTGTGTGGATCGGGAGGTCTGGGCAGCTTTGCTTGAGCTGCTGCCCCCGCGACCCGACCTCGGATAAACGGAAGAAAATGGATGGATGGATAGATGGACATCCAGACAACACAAACCATGACAAAAAAAGTGTTACACAAAGCCCGATGATTCACTAATCAACAATTCAGCACAGAGTCAGACCAGAAACAGTCCGAAAAGCTTTTCATTTTTGTCTTAGAACTTCAGGACGCAAGGTCGGATGGGACCCCGAGTGGATGCGTTGCACGCTGCTTCAGGTGATAATTGCCAACAACACTGCTATACTAAAAATCTCTGGGGAAAACCCTGAAAGTGACGTGATTTTGAGGGGATTGATCAAAACTAAAGGTTTCAGTCAAAAGTCAAAATATTTCCCCAATGCTTATGTACTGTAGGGCATATTCAGAATGGATATGTTGAGGAACTGATTAAAGATACACCTACGGTTACTATTAAACACCAATATGAAGTCACATACACACATGGACAAAATTGGTGGTTTCCCTATATTTTATGAACACATTTAAATATATGATCAGAAATAAATGCAAACAAAGTGATTTTGTTTAATCAAAATATTTTTTTTTAAAATGTCCTAAGTTAGGATTTCTTGTTTCACTTCATGAAAGCATTTTGTTGTTGTTGCCAATTAACTTTGGACATTTTTAAAAAGAGTTTGACTAATCAAAATTGCTTTGTTTGCATTTATTTGTGATCATATATTAAGACGTGTACATAAAATATCAGGATACCAACAGATTTGTCCAGTGTGTATCACTTTTATATTGGTCATGAGTTTTTGACCTTGAAAGGTCAAACTCAAGGTCATAATAGTTTAACTGTTTAGAGCAGTCTTTCTTAAAAAATGTTGGTCCATGAACAACCCCTCGTAGTCCGTGAGTATGTTGGTAAAATATCATATTTCAAATTAATATCATATTGTAACTTTGTGTTTCTCAAACTGTTTAAAAATGGTTCCAAAGTCTAATAGGTAGTAGCACATGTGTGACCGAGCAAACAAGCTATTTGCAAAGCTGTTGATGATATCCTGAATTAATGATATTAGGCTATATGGATTACTTTAGAATTACGAGGTCTGTCCATAAAGTATCGTACCTTTTTATTTTTTTCAAAAACTATATGGATTTCATTCATATGTTTTTACGTCAGACATGCTTGAACCCTCGTGCGCATGCGTGAGTTTTTCCACGCCTGTCAGTGACGTCATTCGCCTGTGAGCACGCCTTGTGGAAGGAGTGGTCCCGCCCCCCCGTCGGATTTTCATTGTCTGGAAATGGCGGAATGAAAAGGACTTTTTTTCCATCAGAATTTTTTCAGAAGCTGTTAGAGACTGGCACCTGGAAACCATTCGAAAAATGTATCTGGCTTTCAGTGAAAATTTTACAGGCTTCACAGAGAATAAGGACTTTAACTACAGGTTTAAGGACCCCTTTAAAGGACGGTCGGTGCGCCGCGCTGCGAGCTGTGACGATGCGGCACAAACCACTGGATCATTTCTAAGCTGATGGCTCTGTGGATACGAGACTGTCGTGTGCTCTTTCTCTGGTTATCACAAGACCTGGACATCAGCCATTTTCCGGCAGATTTCACTTTTAACAAGAGATTTTGTCATGGAAAGCCGCGCGGAGGCTTCGCGCGTCGCTGATGAAGCGAGACAAAGGAACACCTCCGTTTCGGAGTGTTAGAGGACAAGTTGGGACATGTCCAGCTCTCCACAAGTTCTTTTATACTCACTCGACTGGTAAGCACTGAAAGCCGAGATAGACATGTCCCAACTTGTCCTCTAACACTCCGAAACGGAGGTGTTCCTTTGTCTCGCTTCATCAGGGAATCGGTCGTGACGCGCGAAGCCTCCGCGCGGCTTTCCATGACAAAATCTCTTGTTAAAAGTGAAATCTGCCGGAAAATGGCTGATGTCCAGGTCTTGTGATAACCAGAGAAAGAGCACACGACAGTCTCGTATCCACAGAGCCATCAGCTTAGAAATGATCCAGTGGTTTGTGCCGCATCATCGCAGCTCGCAGCGCGGCGCACCGACCGTCCTTTAAAGGGGTCCTTAAACCTGTAGTTAAAGTCCTTATTCTCTGTGAAGCCCGTAAAATTTTCACTGAAAGCCAGATAAATTTTTCGAATGGTTTCCAGGTGCCAGTCTCTAACAGCTTCTGAAAAAATTCTGATGGAAAAAAAGTCCTTTTCATTCCGCCATTTCCAGACAATGAAAATCCAACGAGGGGGCGGGACCACTCCTTCCACAAGGCGTGCTCACAGGCGAATGACGTCACCGACAGGCGTGGAAAAACTCACGCATGCGCACGAGGGTTCAAGCATGTCTGACGTAAAAACATATGAATGAAATCCATATAGTTTTTGAAAAAAATAAAAAGGTACGATACTTTATGGACAGACCTCGTATATTACAATTACGCAGAGCAGGTATTTCAGTGGGATAAGGAGTTGGGTTCAATTCCCAGTCACACTATCTGTCTGTGTCCTTAGACAAGACATTTCATTTGTAATGATTGTCACAGTCCACCCAGCTGTATATGGGTACCAGCCTTAGCTGGGGAAGGAACGTGATGGACTAGCATCTCGTCCATGGGGAGTCGTACATTCTCATTTGCTTCACACTATGGTATCCAGGCGTGAGGCACCAATGGGCCTCAGAACCCTTACAGGACTTACTTTCTATGTTCATCCATTCATTAATTCAATTTTAGCTGCGTATCCGGGTCTGGGTCGCGGTGGCAACAGAACAAGCAGCTCTGCGCACACTTCCCTATCCTCGGCCAAGTCCTTTAACTCTTCCCAAAAGATCCCAAGGGGTTCCAAGCCAGCTGGGAAATATAATCTCTTCAGCCTGTCCTAGGTCTTCCCCAGGGCCTCCTCCCAGTTGGACATGCCTGGAAGACCTCCCTAGGGAGACGACCGGGGGCATCTTCAACATGTGCCCAAACCACCTCAGCTGGCTCCTTCTGATGCGAAAGATCAGTGGCTCTACTCCAAGTCCCTTCTAGATAGTCGAGTTTCTTACCCTGTTCAGGAGTGTAAGCCCAGATACCCAATAGAGGAATCTCATTTCTGCCAATTCTGTCCACGATCTTATTCTTTCAGTCATTAAGCCTTGGTTCCACCGAATAATAAAACGATGAATAATGAACCACTTATGGATTTGTCAGAAATTTCAATGATAATTCAAATAAAGAGCTACATATATGAACATTGCGCAAACAATTAAAAACACTGCGAGTGATTGCATCAGCACACACAGCGCACAGTGCAGCTCAGTTGATCAATTATAACGAGATGTTAAATCTATTGTAAACATACTTTTAAAGCTGCTCAGAAGATGGAATGAACATGCAACTGTTTTACCAAGCGATTACAATATAAACATTACAAATAATTAACTTTTAGACTGCTCTAAATATGTTCTCCACCTCATGCAGCGCAGGAAAGGGAGAGAAAAAAAGCAGCAGCTGAACAGGTCCTCTGCGATTCCAGAAGCGATTTGAGGTGTTTTCAACAGCCAAACTTGGAGAGAAAATGATTAATCCGCTACGAAAGAATTATTTTACATACAGCATTCAGTGCACAAAGCAGGTGGGATTGTCACGACGAAGTGCCCAAGAGGGCAGAGCCATAATAGCCTGTCCAAAATAGCCCGTCCTGTCCTCATCTGCCAGGTACTCAGAAAATGGGCTTCTAACAGCGTCGTTCTCACCACAAACGTGCCTCTAACATCCTCATTTGTCCTTGTAGTACCCCGTACACATACTGCCCCACGCTGTTTTTGCAAAATTTTGAACTTCTTGATATTTTTGTCTCTAAGAGCCACCATTCTCCCATGATTGTTGAATAACTGAACTCGTACCAAAAAAAAAAACATGCTACGTGGCTCATTATTCATCCTTCATTATTCGGTGGGACCAGGGTTTTACTGAAAGCTCATGACCATAGGTGAGGACAGGCGCGTAAATCGAGAGTCTCGCATTCTGACTCAGCTCCTTCTTCACCACGATGGTCTGGTACAGCATCGGTAACATTTCAGACGGCGCCCCAATCTGTCTATCGATCTCACGCTCCAACTTACCCCCACTCATGAGCAAGACCCAGAGGTACTTAAATTCCTCCATTTGGGCAGTAACTCTCCCCTGAACCAGAGTGGACAATCCACCGTTTTCCGACAGACGACCATGGTCTTAGATTTGGAGGTCCTGATTTTCATCCCAGTCGCTTCACGCTTGGCATCAAACCTACTCTGTGCACATTGGAGGTCACCGCTTGATGAAGCCAGTAAAACAGAACCACTTACTATGTTGCAGTTGCAATTGTTTAATTAAACAGGATGCAGTCATATGAATTATGATTTATAATTTATGTGGAATTTTCAAACATAACTGCTTTAATGTATTAAACTATATAATAAATTGCTACAATATTGGTTTGGATGAAAGCAGACTAAATACATGACTCATACTACAAGTCTGGACTGCAAATTTTGTTCATACACACAAAAAGCTCAAAATATTAGAAAATTAATGAATACGGGAAGTTCTCTTAAATCACACACACGCCATTTACAAACAAATCTTTTATGAGTGGTTCTTACATAAGGCCCATTGTGCAAATATAGTTCTGCCTCATGTGTCACTTAAAGTTGAATTATATGCAATAAAATAAAGGGGAAGAATAGTATCTGACATTTTATTTGGTATTTCGTACCAGCATAGTGTATTTAATTTTCCTCATTTCCAAAAATGTGTATTGTTTGTATGTTTCTGGAGCTCAGTATGTCTGCCTGTGTTTTTCATGGTACTGAATGTTTTAACACACTAAAATACTATTCAAAAGACTTATCAGGGTGCATGGTGCCCTGTTGCCCTCTACTGGTAACTACGATTGGTAAGTTTCTGTAATGTCATTTTAAAAGGTTAAAAAACTCACCTTTTTATTAACTGATCACCATTAAATAAATAATAAAAACATCACAAAAGCAATAAAATACAATAAAAATACATAAACTTATAACCAGACATTGCAATTAAAACTGTTTCATGGTAATATATGATCAATCTATCTTTGTTAGTTGGCTATGTACCACAGGCTTTTAAGGTGGCAGTAATTAAACCATTACTTAAAAAGCCATCACTTGACCCAGCTATCTTAGCTAATTATAGGCCAATCTCCAACCTTCCTTTTCTCTCAAAAATTCTTGAAAGGGTAGTTGTAAAACAGCTAACTGATCATCTGCAGAGGAATGGTCTATTTGAAGAGTTTCAGTCAGGTTTTAGAATTCATCATAGTACAGAAACAGCATTAGTGAAGGTTACAAATGATCTTCTTATGGCCTCGGACAGTGGACTCATCTCTGTGCTTGTTCTGTTAGACCTCAGTGCTGCTTTTGATACTGTTGACCATAAAATTTTATTACAGAGATTAGAGCATGCCATAGGTATTAAAGGCACTGCGCTGCGGTGGTTTGAATCATATTTATCTAATAGATTACAATTTGTTCATGTAAATGGGGAATCTTCTTCACAGACTAAGGTTAATTATGGAGTTTCACAAGGTTCTGTGCTAGGACCAATTTTATTCACTTTATACATGCTTCCCTTAGGCAGTATTATTAGACGGTATTGCTTAAATTTTCATTGTTACGCAGATGATACCCAGCTTTATCTATCCATGAAGCCAGAGGACACACACCAATTAGCTAAACTGCAGGATTGTCTTACAGACATAAAGACATGGATGACCTCTAATTTCCTGCTTTTAAACTCAGATAAAACTGAAGTTATTGTACTTAGCCCCACAAATCTTAGAAACATGGTGTCTAACCAGATCCTTACTCTGGATGGCATTACCCTGACCTCTAGTAATACTGTGAGAAATCTTGGAGTCATTTTTGATCAGGATATGTCATTCAAAGCGCATATTAAACAAATATGTAGGACTGCTTTTTTGCATTTACGCAATAACTCTAAAATTAGAAAGGTCTTGTCTCAGAGTCTCATTTGTCCTGTCGTGAACGTACTGAGATTAGACTATCCTACCCATAATGCACTGCTGGGCACAGCATGTGCTCACTAAAACCTTAAAATTAGCACAATACTTTAAAACTAAAACATATATCTGATATTTTCACTTTATAAAATGTCAGACATGACAGTAATTTGAAATAACTTGTCCAAAATTAGTTTGGTTAAAATTTGAACCATAAGTTAAAAATGTATGCCTCTGGCTGACTTGGGTGATATTGCCAGCGTATTAGTATGGTGTTAAATGAAATGATTTTTTTTGTTTTTATATGAGACCAGTTCTCTTTTGCTTTGCATACGATAGAGTGGTTTCTTCTGAAAACAGCTCTCTTCTGTCGGTAGAGAGTAGAACTATGCATCTGTTAGGAAACTTTTTAACAGGTAGGTGCTCAACGTATCTTAAATTTTAAAAGTGTTTGTTACTGTTCACCTTTGTTTACTATGTTATCGGTCTAAAGGTTATCGGACAAAAATGTATCGGTAGATAATTAGTCCGATAATGGTTTAAGTTATCTAAAAAGATAATCCAATAAATGAAAACATTATCTTTGATAATTATCTGTTATCGGATTATCGGAACTGTGCCCACCACTGCCCATCATCAATGCTCTTACTGAGGGAAGGAGGTTGTTTGCCAAAATCTCTCAATACATGACCCCATCCATCCTCCCTTCAATACGGTGCAGTCGTCCTGTCCCCTTTGCAGAAGAGCACCCCCAGAGTATGATGTTTCTACCCCCATGCTTCATGGTTGGGACAGTGTTCTTGGGGTTGTTCTCATCCTCCAAATACAGCGAGTGTAGTTGATTCCAAAAAGCTCTATTTTGGTCTCATCTGACCACATGACCTTCTCCCGTGCCTCCTCTGGATCATCCAGATGGTCACTGGTAAACTTCAAATGGGCCTGGACATGTGCTGGCGTGAGCAGGGGGACCTTGCTGCCCTGCAGGATTTTAAACCATGACAGCATCATGTGTTACGAATATAATCTTTGTGACTGTGGTCCCAGCTTTCTTCAGGTCATTGACCAGGTCCTCCTGTGTAGTTCTGAGCTTTCTCAGAAACATCCTTACCCCACAAAGTGAGATCTTGCATGGAATCCCAGACTGAGGGAGATTTGACAGTCATCTTGTGTTTCTTCCACTTTCTAATAAATAATCATAACAATTGTTGTCTTCTACCAAGCTGCTTGCCTGTTGTCCTGTAGTCCATCCCAGCCTTGTGCAGGTCTACAGTTTTGTCCCTGTTGTCCTTAGACAGCTCTTTGTTCTTGGCCATGGTGAACAGGTTGGAGTGTGAGGACAGGTGTCTTTTATACAGGTAATGAGTTCAAACAGGTGCAGTTAATACAGGTAAAGAGTGCAGAATAGGAGGGCTTCTGTGAGAGCCAGAATTCTTTGTGGTTGGAAGGTGATCAGATACTTATTTCATGCAATAAAATGCAAATTAATTATTTCAAAATCATACAATGTAATTTTCTGGATTTTTGAAGTGTACCTATGATAAAAGTGACAGACCTCTCCATTCTTTGTAGGTGGGAAAACCTGAAAAATTGGCAGTGGATCAAATACTTATTTCCCCCACTGTATAACAAAAGAGAATATTTAGAACTATCATGCTGAACCCGAATCTGCCATCAGATTTTCACTTGATGGCACCTGATAGCAGGAAAACACTGGCATGGTGCTGGGATTTTTTTTTTAAATCTTTTCATAAAATTAGAATTTAAAACAAGCTAACACTTTGTACAGTGATAAAACCACCCGCAACATTTGAGCTTTTCTCTTTCTATTGTGATAGTTTTTCTATGATATTTCATACAGCTCAGCTATCTTCATTATGTTGCACCTGTTTCAGAGATGCAAGAATGCTTGAATAGTTGTAATTTGAAACATCACTGTTGAGGTGCCTTGACATTTGCACAAATTTGAGCCATGCACTGGTACGCAATCTGCTGTGCCAGAGAGTTAGCTTGTTGTAAACTGTACGTGACTTCGTGCAAGTGTGCAAAGAAAATTTTGAAATGTTCAAAATCTGCGGCACGCATTATGTGAGAATTTCAAAAACAAAGTGTCAGTATGATTCACTGCATCAGCGCAACGCATCACAGTGCAGCTCGTCTGATTGATTATAAACATAATTTTACACATATTCATCCATCCATCCATCCATTTTCTTCCGCTTTATCCGGAGTCGGGTCGTGGGGGCAGCAGCTCAAGCAAAGCCGCCCAGACCTCCCGATCTACACACACCTCCCCCAGCTCCTCTGGGGGAACCCCAAGGCGTTCCCAAGCCAGCCGAGAGATGTAGTCCCTCCAGCGTGTCCTGGGTCTTCCCCGGGGCCTCCTCCTAGTGGGACGTGCCCGGAACACCTCTCCAGCGAGGCGTCCAGGGGGCATCCGGCAAAGATGCCAGAGCCACCTCAACTGACTCCTTTCGACGTGGAGGAGCAGCTGCTCGACTCTGAGCTCCTCCCGAGTGACCGAGCTCCTCACCCTATCTCTAAGGGAGCGCCCAGCCACCCTGCGGAGGAAACTCATCTCGGCCGCTTGTACTCGCGATCTCCTTCTTTCGGTCATGAGCCAAATCTCATGACCATAGGTGAGGATCGGAACATAGATCGATCGGTAAATCGAGAGCCTTACACATATTCATACGGAATGAAAATGCAACTATTTTACCAATCCATTCCAATATAAATAAAATAAGTCGGTAAGGTTGCACCTTACTTGTGTAAAGCACCTTGAGGTAACTTTGTTGTGATTTGGTGCAATATAAATGAAAATACAGATTTCTGACGCCTACCAATCCAGGTCCAGATTACCTCGAAAATTCCATGGAGTTTTCCATGCCCTAATATCTACATGTAGTGCAGATCTGGTGACAATCCGTGAAGTAGTTTTGACGTTGTCACGGTTCGGTGGTGGAGCCAGGAACAGAGTCAAATAACCCTACAATACAGAGCAGCCAGGAACACAGGATGGAGAAAAGAACAGTTTGACACCATGGTAAGAAGACAGAACAGACAACACCAAGGCTCCTCTTCTTGGTCATGGGTGCAGAGGGACTTAGGGCTTCTTTACTAATAGTGCAGTCCAAACTCAGTTGTGAAAGTGCAGATCACACCGCAGGCTTCTCCCTTGGCATCTGTGCAGACAAACTCAGATATCGCCTCAGTGTTGGTGCAGACTTAAACCGCAAACAGAAAACGCTGATCTACTCTTTCGGTATCAGTGAAAACTGGTCAGAGCAGAATAACTCAGGTACTTCTTTATGTGCAGACAAAAACAAAGTAGGATAACTCAGGTACTTCTTTATGTGCAGACAAAAACAAAGTAGGATAACTCAAGTACTTCTTTGAAGTGTCGACAAGTGTCAAGGCTCCTTTATGTGTCACTCAAAACTCCACACTGCACCTTTAATTTGTACTATATCCGTCTTTAAAAAATCATGTCAGCCCAAACAACTGACATATTTTTCCTGATTACAGCAGGGCTGCATCCAGAGTTGTCAACTGGGGAGAAGGGAGGAGGAAGGTGTTGCACTTGGGGTCCATCATCTGGAAAATTTGGAAAACCAAGACTTGAAATGGTGCTTTGTTTCTGCATTTTAGTACACACATCTAGTTCATGTCTGAGCTTCGCTCACACTGGGATCATTGTGACTGAGCAAGCAATAGTGACTAAGCTGGTGGCTGCAGAGACGGGGTGGATCCTGTGTAAGTCCTGAGGTGATGCTGATTCACTGAGATATCAACATCATCATCGCAGCCTTTGCTGGACACCACACTGGCGGCTGACTTTCACCATCTTGGATGATGGCACCAGCAGTGACTGAGTATGATGACCTCACAGAGCTAAGTGACGCCAGCATTGCAGTCTTTGCACTTTGCTGCAGTGAAGAGAGACAACTGGGCAATGTCACGAGTGCCACTGGATCTCACACACTGTGGCTTTTGGTTTAATCTGACCAGAGCGGTGAATGTCAGGAGTAAAAGTGTTTTAAACATTCTGAATATATTTTTTGTCATAGGTCGGGGGGGGGGGGCTACAGACACCTTGTAACCCCCCTGGATACGGCCCTGTTAAAGTAAAAATAAAGTCATGTTAACTATCGTATGTGTGCTTCTTGACGCAAAATGAATTTTGATTTATTCCCTTCAAATTCTCATTCATAACTCCAATGCAGTATTTTGATCAATATTTTAATCAGTTCATTGAGACCTGTTACGTATGTGCTGCATAAAGCTCTACACCAGCTTATTACCTCACACAGGCCCCTCAGCAGTTTGCATAATCACTTTTTACTCCATTTTTTCCGGGACACTTACTTATGCTGTCACATGAAAATTACTTTCACTAATTTGCACCTCTGCTGTCAAAGTTGAATATACCAAACTGCTCCTGAAGCTACCGCCCACCCCCACCCCCTTCCCCACCCTAGTTTTACTTTATGATTTATGGCAGCCATTCCCAAATTTTGAAATCACTTTGAAACCTGAACAAACTTCTCTGGCTCATTCATCCTTTAATTACAGCCTTGACTGACACATGAGAATTGTATATGTACGAGGTCTGTCCATAAAGTATAGGTCCTTTTTATTTTTTTCAAAAATTATATGGATTTCATTCATATGTTTTTACGTCAGACATGCTTGAACCCTCGTGCGCATGCGTGAGTTTTTCCACGCCTGTCGGCGACGTCATTCGCCTGTGAGCACTCCTTGTGGGAGGAGTCGTCCAGCCCCTCGTCGGAATTCCTTTGTCTGAGAAGTTGCTGAGAGACTGGCGCTTTGTTTGATCAAAATTTTTTCTAAACCTGTGAGACACATCGAAGTGGACACGGTTCGAAAAATTAAGCTGGTTTTCGGTGAAAATTTTAACGGCTGATGAGAGATTTTGAGGCGATACTGTCGCTTTAAGGACTTCCCACGGAGCGAGACGTCGTGCAGCGCTCTCAGGCACCGTCGTCAGCCTGTTTCAAGCTGAAAACCTCCACATTTCAGGCTCTATTGATCCAGGACGTCGTGAGAGAACAGAGAAGTTTCAGAAGAAGTCGGTTTCAGCATTTTATCCGGATATTCCACTGTTAAAGGAGATTTTTTTAATGAAAGACGTGCGGGCGGATTGCAGCATCGGCTCGCAGCCGCCGCGACACTCCGCCACAGGAAAAACACCTCCGTTGGAAGCCTTAAGGACAAGTTGGAACATGTCCAGCTGTTAAACAATTTCTCATATACTCACTCCACTGAAAGCCATCAAAAGCCGCCTGGATTTTACAAATGGTTATCAACACGGAGGTGTTTTTCCTATATATATATATATATATATATATATATGAGTGCTGTCAAAGTTAATAATAGTCGACACAAATAATGCAAATTTCTCTTAATGCCACTAGTTTTTATTTTACCTATTTATTTATTTGGACAACAGGAAGCCATGCAGCAGTCTGTGGCAGCAGAAACAAACCTTTAGTAGAAATACCAGATCAAGGCTTTTTAAAAATGATTATTAATTTGTATCTGATTAATTAAACCCAGTGTCATCTCCTTAAACAGTGCGCATCTCGCTCTGTTTCACAAGCAGTCACAGCCTAGGTGCTGATTTTTTTGCTCATAAATTCTCTGCAGACATGTTTTAGATTAATGTGCTGTTGATACCAGGGCACAGGGCGTACACACAGTTTTATAAAAAAAAGTGTTATAATACACAGAAACAAATATAGTCACACAGATAGGAGAATCACAGCTCAAGACAATGTTGTGAATTCTTGCCCAAAAGCATTGTTTACACAGAGTTTTAAAAAGTAACCCATTCTGATTGACTTACATCAAACAAAACATCTGTCGATAAGTGTGTGTGTGTGTGTGTGTGTGTGTGTGTGTGTGTGTGTGTGTGTGTGTGTGTGTGTGTGTGTGTGTGCATCAGCTCCTGCTTGAATTGAAAGCCATGTAAGCTGCAGAAGGACTCACTTTACTTTTACAAAACATCCTGTAGTGTGTTTGAGCATAAATCCTTTTGTAGTAATAACAATAATTTCATCCAGTGAATAACCTGAAAAGCTGGACAGTAATAACACAGAGAGGAGTCTTAATTATCTTGGCCAGTGAGGCCATGTTTTCCCTTATGTCTGTTTGAATCACATTCATTGTTGGGAAAATCTTATGAGGTGGGGTCTGACAGAGTACAAATAAATAATAATAATAATAATAATAATAATAATAATAATAAATGGGTCAGCAATATCATAACACATTTGATCACACTTAAAAGTGACTCAGTGAAAGCAGTACCCATTTTGCATTATGGAATTTATGCCTGAGTGCCTGAATGGCAGATCTTCAGTTTTGTGTGTGTGTGTGTGTGTGAAATTAATAAAATAAAAACATACGTATTTAAGTCACCTTAAGGAGTTCTTTATTCTGTATTTTAAAGTAAATATATGCCATTGTGGACACACGTTTACATACACCTTGGCTAAAAATATTCAGTTCATTTTATCAAATGATCTCTGTGTTAACTCAGTCATTATGTCAAATTTATGCCAGGTTATTTCAAAATAATAGTTACAAGATTGGGGCAGCACGGTGGATTAGTGGTTAGCACTGTTGCCTCACAGCAAGAAGGTCATGGGTTCAATTCCCGTGGCCTTTCTGTGTGGAGTTTGGTTGGATTATCACATAGGATTTATTTTTTATTTTGGGAGAGAGGATTTTAACCACAGGCTGCGGTCTGGCTCCACGTCCGCACTGTGAAACACTCCTGGACCGCTGTTGGAGGTGAGATTCATGTTTATTAATGCTGTCACGGCCTGGCACAACAGTTCCATGTCATATCTCCTACAGAGTTAGAAGTTGATCATATATCTCAGCAGTGCGATGTGTTCAGCTCCAAGCCTGATGCGTGCAATGATGCATTACTGTGCACCATGGAGAGGCGCAGCTGCCCGTGTTGTATACAGTTATGATGGAGACAATAGTTCACATTATTTACGTCGCCCATGGGAAGGAATTGACAAATATCTGTACTGTAAGGTCTATTGTGGATATAACAGCCTGTTCAGATTTGTGGCAGCACGCGCACAGTAGCGCACTGTGCTTTCAGTTTGATAGCCGCTGTTCGCATTCACTGCACATGATAATAATTCATAATTATTATCATGATGAAGCATGCCACGTACATGTCAGCAGTTCCTTTGTGCTCAGAGGGGGGGCATTATTTATACGTGGCACGTGCAGGTCATACCAGCAGGCTTTGCTGTGTCAGATCCACCCCGACGTTCCCTCATATGTGCTCAAATCGTTTCAGCTCCTGGTTTTCCGCCATCGGAATATGTAAAGTGCGGTCAGATGGTCCTGAGATTGCACATGGACTGCTGTCAGATAGGTGTCCCATCTCGACGGGGCCCTGGGTTTTGAACATGTGCATCACACTTGGGGCCGCTGGCCGATTTTGACCAACTGTGTGGACTTCCGCAGATGGCTGTCAGAACATTTTGGAACTGAAATCCGACACTTTTCGGATGTGTGCCGATTCATCGTTCTGATGCCATTCTGCATGATTCTGGCTATGTGTGACGGGGGTATTAAGCCAAGGCTACCAGAACACATTTTTGGATCTTCACAAGTTAGGTTTGTCCTCAGAGACCATCTTAAACAGATTTATGATACCACAAGCCCAGGGTGGGCAAATTAACTAACATTATTGTCACTGTGTTTTTCACGTTTTGGATTGTTATGGTAATCTATCATATATGACCCCTTTAATAATAAGCTTTTTTAAAGTAAAAGTTGAACCTGGACCTGGTCCTTCAAAGATAAAATCTGTGTGAAAAACAATCAAAACATTTTGACAGTTTTTACATGTTCAAAATGACTGTGGCTGTGTTAATTGACAGGTCGACAGGACAAAAAGTCCACTGGTTCAGTTTAATCATGAATGCAAACTGGTTGTATGGAGGGCTGGCCCTCTGTGATCTTGTGATCTTTCATCTTTTCCCTGCACAGAGAGGGAGCATCCCTCGGGTACACAAATGGCTGCCAGTGGACCTCTAGTCTCTCCATGCATCTGTCCTTCCTCTGTGTGTTGCCCACCCACGTCAGGGTCATGGCAGGTGAGGGGTGGTCTCCACTGGTGGGGACACAGCAGCCTTTCGACTGCAACCTCAGATCACATGAGATGACCCGCTGAACATAAGGTTATTACTAAGTGGAGGAAAAGAAAAACTAAAGTTCCCTCGGTAGTGGTGAATGAAGAGGGAAGAGCCCAGCTACAAATCCCCATCCCACTGTACAGTAGGGATGTCCCGATCAGGTTTTTTTTGGCCCCGATCCGATTCCGAGTCATCTGATTTTGAGTATCTGCCAATACCGAGTCCTGAGCCGATACTTTAAAAAACTGAATAAACAATGAACAAATGCTAAATATATATTATTTTAATTTGAATCACCTTATTTTATTATTTATCAATTAAACAGTGCACTTCTCCTTGAGGTAGCTTGAACAATCAAGTAATAATCTACCAGACTTAAAAAATATACATATTTCTATGTTATTTTATTTGTCTAAAAATAAATGTCCAAGGTTCCTTTTGTTAAACAAGAAATTATCTAATCTGAAATAACAGGTGCCTTTAATTTACAGATGAAAGGTTTCTAAAGAACCATTTATTGATTTAGCTATTTTTTTTTACTGTACTTTTTTTAAACAGTAATCAGAAATTTTGAGGTAACAAAAAACAACAAAAAACATTTCCAAGGATTTTTCTTCAGAAAACTGCTCTATAAATGAGCAGTCTGATGACACGGTTCTGTTTGTACAGATCAGTGGTTTCTGCACTGATCTGTTTTGTACAAATCAGTGGTTTCTGCACCGATCCATTTTGTACAGAGTACACAGTGGTTTCTGCCACTAGTCTTTCGTGTTTTGACCCGACGCGTCGTTCCTATTGGACAGCGTGAAGCTACATCACAGCTCAGAGCATCGAAAGTTGGATTGGGTTGAACTTGTTTTGTTTTTTCTTTTGTTCAATAATAAAAAAAAAGACTGGATTGAACTTTGACCGCATCATCCTGCTGACAAGCGGCAACGCGTGCTCTCGCGTCAGAAGCGTCGCGTCAAAAGCTGAGCTAAAGCGGAGCTTCTGACGCATCTAAAAAGCAACCCATCTCATTGAAAATAATGCTTTTTAGACCGATTCTTGATGCCTCTGACGCTTCCGACGCGTGAAAGGCCCCATTAATCTGCAATAATGAGCTTGAAATAGTGCTGATCAAATAATGAGGATAAAACCTATATCAGATTCCTGATCGGGATGCAACGTCCGATCTCGATCAAGTCTGAAACCACGTGATCGGGCCCGATTTCTGATCACGTGATCAGATCGGGACATCCCTACTGTACAGTATACATATACAAATATATACTTGGGACCGTACAGACTTTAAATCATTGAGGAAATGGGCCAAATTAACACTCATGAAGTAGAATTACGGCTGAGGGTCTGATGACGGCGTTGGAGGGATGTGACATGCCACTCTGGGCAAATTGAGCTTGAACGCTGTTAGCCAAGCTATCTATAAACTTATGCCCATAATGTTCACAATCCTTCACACGGTATATTATTTAAAAGGTTTTTCCAAATAGTGTCACACTGATTGTGACTATCGGCTTCACCTTACATTGGAACGATCTAATGTCACAGAATAGAGCAGGTGGTGCTGCGTAGCGGCAGGTTAGAGGGAAGCTTGATGTACTGCAGCCTGAAGCTGTTCCTCTTGTTGTTCAGGGAAGGGTTCTCCTGCTTATCTTCCAGCGGTGCTGTCTCTGCTGTTGCATTTCCCAGCGATAGATCTAATTTGTCCCCCTTGTTGTGTTTAGTCTTTCTGGTTTTGTGCTTCTGCTGAGGATCAGTTGAAATAGTGGAGGTCTCATTAGCAGCCTCTGGTGGTGGTATGGTATCCGGGGGGAGGTCACTGGGGCTGGGCTTCCCCTCTGTTTGCTCCTCACTACTGGTGGCGTGGAGGTTGGAGGCCATATGCTTGGCGGGAGGGCTTGTGGAACTGGCACAAGTACACAGTTAATAGAGTTTTTAAGACATGACAAATATTTCAGAAAGCACCCTGACTTAACCATTTTTTCATTTGGTATGGCAGTAAAGAATTGGGGAGCATATTCTCCAAAACATTTTTAAGTCAACACTGAGTCCTCCTAAATGACACAAAATTCCCCAACAGAACTCATGATACAGTGGTTACGTACATGACTAAGCTCATGTCCACATCTGCTGGCGGCGTGTCCAGCTGGTCCCGCACTCGTGTTCTACCCGACACATGTGTCTTGTGGACAGCGTGCCGCAGGACAGGCACCGTGTCATGCGGAGCAGAGCTCACGTAGGTGACATGACATTCAGATCGCCGCAGCGTGTTATGATCTGTCGGTCCGTTTCATCTGGGGGGTAGCCTGTCAATGTGCCCACCGTGCACGCTTGCTGCAGCCCATTGCAACAGCGATAAATGTTTTTATGTATGTTCACGTGATGACAGCAAGCAGACACACGTGTGTAGAGATGGGTATCGATAAGATTGTATCGATATCGATACCACTGTCGATTCTGCTTATCAATCCGATTCCTTTATCGATACCTCTTGTGAATTTTTTGTATACTAAAAGTAGGCTTTACAGGTTTTCTATGTCAGTGGGTCAAAGAGCTTTATCTTATCGTGCACCCGCTCTGTGGAATGGTCTTCCTGCGACCGTGAGGCAGTCGGAGTCCGTGGACATTTTTAAGTCAAGACTTAAAGCCTATTTTTATTCTCTTTCTTATGAATAGTTTTTTTTAATCTGTTTTATTATTTTACTTCTGTTTTTAATTATGTATTTGAATTTTTTAAATTTTTATTTATTTATTTTAATTTTTTATGTTGAACTGTTCTATGTGAGGTGCCTTGAGACAGCTTTTGTTGTGATTTGGTGCTTTATAAGCTGATTAAATTGAAATTGAATTGAAATTGAACAACATTTTATTGAGTCTTAAAGTAAATAAATATGAAATTGGTCACTGGATCCTTAAACTTTGGACATAATAAACCCTACATGGTGGATACTTGATCTCTGGACATAAATAGAAATAAACAAAATCTGTAGTTGATTACAGACCCGCTGCAGGGTCTGTAATCAACGTAGAGGAATGATCATTTTCCCGACAAACACCCTCAAAAACAACGGCTGCTCTGAAGGACCGATAAGGGAATCGTTAAGCAAAAACACTATTGATATCGGTGGATTGAATCATTTCTTAATGATACTCGAAAAGAACCAGTTCTCGATACCCAACCCTACACGCATGTCACAGTGAGCAGTTGTTTGTTTATGTCCGTCTAAATACAGTACGTGTTTTCCAGCCGTGATGTCCAGAACCACAGATATCCACAGCCGCTCGTGTTGGTGGATACACCCCCTGTCACTTCAGCGCACACACCAACATGTGTCTGTTTGCAAAGCCACACTTGTGGGGACAAATTTTACATCCAGCTTGACAATGATCGTCTGCTGAATGTTATTGTGATAATAGTGCAAATGGCCACACATTTTCTAAGTGCCAAATGAGAGGTGTTAGATGTTCGTGTGTGTCAGCTGGAATTTGGCCGACATCTGCCGTGAGAGGGTTCGATGGACTCTCACAGCACCCAGTCTGTCTTTCAGCCATTGGTGTGCGCAAATAGTTGTAGCAACAGGTGTACAAGGTGTTTGAAGCAGCTATGATTTTACACGTTTGCATACGATTCCTGCTTCATGCGCACTTCATGTGCAATCGACCAAATTCGCAGTATGTGCGAAGGGACCCGTATCAATGCAGGCTGCAAATCTCACCCATGCAAATACTATGGGGCAGTGTTTAGCTAAACATAGCAGAGTTTGTTTTGGTGATGGATGACAATTTGAATGAACTAATTGACGGTGCTAATTCTTCTAACACACACACACACACACATACACACATGCACACACACACACACACACACACACAGAAGAACTGTTGGGATGAAAAGCTGGACTAATTTCTGATGCCATTTTTCGCTGGACTGAGGAAGTACACATTCTTTTTTTTTTTGGAAGTATCATGGACTATCTGTTTTTTAAAGGTTTCTGAGAACAATTTTGCACTCCTATTTAAAGTATGTGTTGGACTGTTGATGTCAAAGCAACACACCAAAATGTATGTCCCTTTGCTGTTGTTTATAAATTAATATAATATCAAATGACAAGCATCTATTTTAGCCATTATATAAAATAAATAATGAATGATTTTGCATTCTTTCAATGGAACTAATATTTAATTCGGTGAAAGAGGGTAAGTTCCATCTTTCACCTCATGAAATATTTGTACCATTGAACTCATAAACATTGATTATTTGTATATTATATTCTGGGGTGGGCAGCACGGTGGCTTGTGGTTAGCACTGTTGCCTCACAGCAAGAAGGTCATGGGTTCACTTCCCACCTGTGGTCTTTCTGCATGGAGTTTGCATGTTCTCCCCGTGTTTGCATGGGTTTCCTCCGGGTGCTCCGGTTTCCTCCCACATCCAAAGACATGCGGGTTAAGTGGATTGGAATCTTCAAATTGTCCATAGGTGTGCGAGTGGGTGTGACTGTGTTTGTTTGTCTGTATGTGGCCCTGTGACAGACTGGCGTCCTGTCCTGGGTGTACCCTGCCTCACGCTCTATGACTGCTGGGATAGGCTCCCAGCCCCCTGCAACCCTTAATTGGACTAAGCGGTTGATGATGAGTGTGAGTGAGTGTTCTGGGGTATAGGTTAAAACTGAAACATATAGAGCATGATCACCAGAAGTGATGATCAGTATTCTCATAGGCTTATTATCAATTATTGGCTTAGTCTCATTTTTCCTTTAACGTGACACTATGCTGCAGATTCAGGAAAACTCTTGTGATTCCTGCATGTTTGCTGACTGTTTTGCACTCCCTCTAATCAGTGGCCAGGGATTGAAATGCATTTTTTAACCTACTTGCACTGGTGCTAGTAACAAAAAAATTACTTGCACCAAAAAATAAAAGTTACTTGCACAACCAAAAGTCAGTTTTATATCAACCTTAAAACTCCTCCTCTGATGTGTCAGACTCTTCCTCTCTCTGGAGAATTTGAGGGGAGAGCAGCAGCAGCGGCAGGATCAGCAGTAGCGACAGACAGTTTTTTTTTATCACATGCGCACGCGAACAAATCGTCCGTGAAGATCATTTTATTTATTAACTACACAGATGTATAATAAAACAAATGGTGACTGGTTTATAACACAATTATGACAGATTTTGAGGGGGAGAGACAGCGAGGAACTACGGAGCCCTGGAAGTGTCATCGCAAAATGTTTTGCATGTGGAGAGAATGTGTGCACGTTTTATGATATTGTGCGTACGTTTTATTATATTGTGCGCTCGTTTTATTATATTGTGCGCACATTTTAAGCATCATTTGAGTGAAACAAGGACACGATCTACTTAAACATGGCCACAATTTGTGAAACGTGCACTCAACATTGTCTTGACACATAAATGTTGGCTATTAGTCAACAAACCAGCAGACAGTGTAATACAGGGGTGGGCAATGAGGGCAGAGACACTGCAGGTTTTCCTTGCAACCAATCACCTCAGCAGCTGGGTTGCTGATGAGCTTCTACCTTGAACATAAACACCTGGTCGTCTTGAAATTACCTGCTGAAACACCTGATCATTAATGAAATCACCTACTGAAGTGACTGGTAGCAAGGAAAACCTGCAGTGCTTTGGCCCTTCATGGTACATGATTGCCCACCCCTGGTGTAATACATTTCCCCATTAGAAATGGATCTGGTCAGAGTGTATCCTCATGGATTGGGCACACAAGGACATACAGAGAACTCCAGCAGCCCAGCATGACATCATCTGGAGTTTAAGCACATTAGAAAGGATGCTGAGGGCAAAGCGTCTCCCCGTCGTGAGGAAGACAATTTTGGTCATATTATGGAGTTCATTTTGAATGAAAGGAAAACGTGTGCATGTTTTAGTAATTTGAGGGCTCAATTAAAGGAAAACGTGCAGATGAATTATCACGGCCAGGAAAACGTGCGCACGTTTTATTAATTTGAGAGCACGTTTTATTAGTTTGTGGGCTCAATTAAAGGAAAATATACGCACAAATTATCATGGCCAGAAAAAAAATATCACTTTAAGTGACCTCTCCTGGGTTCCATAAAGAAACCGCAGCAACAACCAGTTTTCTGCTTTTTTTTTTCACGTGCGCGCGAAATAATCGTCCGTGAAGACAATTTTATTAACTACACAGATGTATAATAAAACAAATGGTGACTGGTTTATAACACAATGATGACAGAGTTTGAGGGCAGAGAGAGAGAGGAACCGCAGCCAGTTTTTTTTTCTTTTCTTTGTTTACATCTGCGCATGCGAACACAACAAATAGAGCACAGCAACTCGCTCCGTGTAAACGCAGGGAAGACAAAGACAACACACTGGAAATTGTTTTTCCTTATTTATTCCTTTATTGGTTCATTCTACTGTTGCTTATAGTTGATAAAACTTGGATAAAGTTACTTGCACCAGTGCTAGTGGAGTACAAAATTACGTGCACCGCTCGAATAATACGTGCACAAACTAGCACATGTACGTACTATTTTGAGCCCTGGTGGCACTGTAATTGGTAACACCTGTGGTGGCTCAACACCTGCAACCAATCATCCTGCTAGTTGATCCGTCCTGGTGTTTCAACCCATCCTTGCTGGAGCATTCAGACTCCTGTTGGCTACCTTCACCTATGTTCCTTGTGGATTACTTTTGCACCTTTTGAACTGTGTTTTGTGGATTAATTCTGTTTGTTCCTATCCTCACTCCGCTGACACCCACCTGGACTTTGCAGCTATCAATCCACACCCTTGCTGGCTCCCAGTGCTTGCCTCCGTGCCTCATCCCTGATTCCAGTTTACACGTTTAAATGAGCTCATTTACCATTTTACTCTGCCCCACTGCATCTGAATCCAACTGTTTGCTCCTCATTTTCTGAACTTCGCTTTAAATTGTCCCTTGAACACTCTATGAATCCTCATATTTTGTAATCTGCGCTGTGTGTGATATCTGGACATCACAATAAATTTCAGTGTCAACATACAGCCCATTAACAGATCATAGTTGATGCCTGATCTGTACAGACATTCCACCATATGGTTCAGCACACATATGAGGTGAAAATTAATTGTAAAGGTTAAATAGCAATGCGTAATACAGATTTATTGTCAGGCTGACTCTTCAAAGTAATAAATGCTTAAATCCCGATGCAAAGATGCAATGAAATGAAAGCAGTTGTGCGTTCACATGAGTAAAGGATATTAAAACCAGACACCATCTGCTGCTTTACACTTTGCTTGAGGCAGCCTTGTACAGCCCCAATGCAAACGAGGGTCCACACAAAGAAAGAATCACTGTGAAATATCACAAGCTGAGGATGGACAGTGTGTGTCACAGAGCCATTTGTCTTTTTTTGTCAAGCATTGTTTAATGTGTCTAGTTTTATTTACATGATTTTGTGTGGTTTTATTTGAGTGATTTTATTAGTGTGTTTTTAGCTTATTGGGCTTAGTATGGACTCTTAATAAGACACAGGTCATTAATCCAGCTGGGACTGACTGGACTGTGCACCCTCCACTGCTTGGACATCAGGACACTGTGCTGATTGGAGAAGAAGAACAGGTGTGACAGATAAAAGAGAGGACACAGGAGAGTCTGGAGGCAGGCAGGATTGGGGGGAGAACACAGAGGGGCAGAGAGCACAGAGGAGCAGAAGGAGCACAGGAGAGCAGACGGACTGGGGCCAACACGGAGGAGGAAAGGACCCGGACGTGGACGTGTCGCTGCAGGGCAAAGACGGTGACAACGTGCTACTTGAGCTAACTACCGTCGTGCGTGGTGAGGACAAGAGACATACTGGAGCCGGGCTGCGACTGTGCTGAGGACTGTGGGGTGCGCCGAGACACAGTGAAGACTGGATACAACGCCCAACAACAGCTACGTGAGGGAAAGAAATCAAGCCACCCCATCTTTAAGTGTGTGTGGGTTTTTTGTGCTCTGTATGGTGCTGAGACAATTTCCCTCCTCTACAGCGCAGCTGGGTGTCGGAGGAGCGGCAGAGAGGCAGCCACGGGGACGAAGGTGGCCCAGAGGGTGACGGCGTGGCGCCCACAACGACTTTTGCTCCTACTTCTGTGAAACTTTTCTTCTTACACTGGACCTTGCTTTTAGTATTTAGCCAAAGCTCATTTTTATTGTCCAAAATTTTCTGTAAATAAACCTTTTTAGCTGACCACGTAGCCTTTTAGTTTTTTTTAACAGTGGAAGAAAGATTTCTATGCTGGTGGAAATTAAACCTCTTAACAATTTTTTTTGACACTGTCAACAGAATAGCAGCTCCACTGTTAAAAAAAATGGACACAGTTCAGCAGGGTGATGTTCGCTCTCCTACTGTTGCACAGTTTGTTATGCCATGGTTCATGGGGGCTGTTTGGATACCTAGATTTTCTGGTGGAAGCCATGCTGAGGGCACAGGAACTGAATCAACAACAGCAGGCTGACTTCATTCTTGGTGCCTTAGAGGGAGAGGCCAAACGTGAACTCCAGCCTATTAGCCCTAGAGACAAAAACACTGGCCTGAAAGTGCTGGATGTGTTAGAAAGACTCTGTCAAACCTACATCTAAAGCTCAGCTGTGGGCTAGTTTTTTCAACTGTAGACAGCAATCTAGTGAAAATGTGAATGCTTTCATACTGCGATTGAGAGTGTCTTTCTGCAGATGGCAAGAACGAGATGAAGGAGGAACAGAAGAAAGTGATGATCTGCTGCTTGACCAACTGATGGTTGGTCTCCATCCAGGACCAGTAAAGCAAGAGCTAAACAGACAGATGAGGTGGGACCCACATATGACCTTTAACAACATTTGTAAAGATGCTTGGGCCCTCAAACAGAAGCGTCAAGAGGGAGAAGATGCTACTCTGTCTCAAAGAGTTGCTGTCCCAGCCCCAAGGAATGCAACAATGAACGGTCAAAGGACAGATACAAGTTGAGCTACAGCAGGAATTGTTGGGGGGAAATGAGGAAGGAAATAGTGGAGCAGATGAAGGCTCTCTCTGCTGACCTGATAGGAGAGGTGAAAGCACATTTATCATCTAAAGAAACTCCTCTACTTCCTACCACTTTCTCTTCCAGCAGTCACACAGCCACATCATGGACCCCTGAAAGGAGCCGTAGAGCATGCCCAGTAACACCTATCTACCAGTGGGATGCACAAGGCCGGCTGGTCTGGCACAGCTGGACATCAACGCCATTGCCCCCAGGGTCTATCCAGACCTGAGGATTTTTTATCTCCCCTGCAGCTGAGGGCCAAGCAGTGGGGGTGCGCCACTTGGAGAAGGAGCCCATGTCACAGCAGAGGTCTGCCCTTGTGGGTGAGTGTCATGATGTACTTGTAAAGATGAATGGTTGTGAGATACCTTTTGGGCTTGACACTGGATCACAGGTCACATTGCTGAGTGAAAGCCTGTATAGAAAGTGCCTTCTAGGAACCTCCTTGGCAAGCTGGACCTGCATGCTGCAAATAATCTTGAAATCCCCTATATTGGCTATGCCCTGGTGGACTGTGTGGTAGGAAGCATACAGGTTAATGGTAAAGGTATTATTATTGTTAATAATGACTGCCTTGGCACAGAGAAGGGAATTCTGGGAATGAACATCATTATACCTGTCTGGCGCGCTCTCACACAGGGTAGCCACCCGGGGCTTTCCACCTTTAAAACAACAATGCCTCCAGCTGCAGGAAGTGTTTGGTCCCATCATGCCTTTGCAGAGTGCCAGCGAATTGCCACAGTGTCTCCTCCTCCTCCCTACCAAGGGGTGGCCAAACTGCCACAACATGTGCACTGTGCCTTCCCTGTCCTGTCCTGAGGTGAATAAATGAGCCTAGGAACACACTACTTTTCGAACAAAAGCATTCTGAATCAATGAAGTGTCTCAGCAGAAGTGCTATTAATCAAATTGTTCATTTCTTTAGTAATTAAAATCATTAAGTGAGAAAATCAATTGCTTTTATTTTAATTACATTGCAGTGTCCTGTGTTTGATTTTGACGTGTTGCGCTTCCTCTCAGTTTACTTGATGTGTTCCTGGTGTAGGAGTCGAGGAACACAGCTTGGACATACTGAGTAGGAGGCATTCTCTGTGCAGCATGTACAGAGAATGCCTCCTCTACGTTTTCTCTATCCACTTCTATCTACTCACCCATTCGAGCGCTTGTCCTCTGAGTCTTTATGCTCATTGCTGTAGTGCATTTCTGCTGGAGTCTTGAATGATAAGTCTTTCTTTCCTTTGAGCCAGTAGGTCTTCATGTAGCCTTTACCCTGAAAAGCATTTGTGAAAACACTGAGAACACAGTTGAAGAGAAAATCAAAGAAAATACTTTTGGAGTGAAAGTATTTACATTTATTTGAGGTGTTTGAATGTCATTATTTAAAGGTGTCATATTATTTACCTTTGTAGCATGTAGACAAAACAAACCAGGCCCCATTCATGTGGAGATGGGTTTAGGTGTATCCAAAAAAAAAAAAAAAAAAAGTTTTCTATTGCATAGATGTTTCATCCACATGAAACTGATGTTTTCAGAGTCTGAAGCTTCAGTTTTTTTTTTTCGAAACAGGTCCCAGAGTGGATAAATCTGAAAATGCCAGATTTGCATATTCGTGTGGATCCTGAATGTGATTTATTTTTGTCATTAGTAGTGCTGAAGAGATGAAGGATGGCTGTGGTGATGTTGAGACAATTGTGACACTAATAAAATAATTGCAGAAAAGACTTTCAGCTTTTAATTAATTAATTAATTAATTTTTTGCTGTGGAGGAACAAAACGTCAGCTTCCTCTGTCTGAGCAACACACCAGGAGCAGACAAACACCGAGGGACGTCTTTACTTATTCACAAGCAATTTCCACAATAAGGAATTAAAGTATTTCCAGATGTCTTACAAAACAAGGGCGCCTTATTTGAATAATGGTTTTCAGCTGTGATGAATCCAGCTAAAAGGATGGAACAGGTCAGATTAAAAGACTTTATAATTACACTATGTTCTGCTTTATAAAGTTTAACTTCTGCTGCTACATTGATTACCTCCTTACACTGATTCTGCACATGTGCCATGTCTTCTTACATTACAGCTCCACATACAGGCCTGGCACATTTACTACAGCGTTTCAGCAGTTTCACATGGATGGAGATATTTCTTGGAATGGTGCCGTGTTTGCAGAACACTTTTTGAAAATTAAAAAGAAAAAGAACATATAGGGAAAGTTCCATTTCCATGTGAGCAAGGGTCCCAGAAACCACTAATGACATTTGTTAAAAGTGCCCTTGTGGATTGTTTGTATGATGAACACTAACAGGAGCTTTAAAAAGTCTACAATCAACAAAGGTGATGTGAGAAGCCCCATAGTGAGAAAATGTATTGAGGCACAACATTTAGTAAGTCTCCTTGAGGTATCTTATGCTGCGTTCACCTCAGCTGTAAGTGGCAGGAGGAATTGTTTTCAATGAGAGGTTGATGGAAAATTCTGCCCCCTCTGGCTGGGAGCGTGGCAGTCGTGCACCACGATGGCACTTACCATTAAACGTTAAAAATGTTCAAGTTTTGACACTTACTGCAGCAACAAAGTGGATGTTGTTCTTTACGGGGAAGAAAAATGGACAGCAAGCGATGGATTATTTAAGCACAGAGAGTCACCTGGTTTTAATTAGATAAATGTGAATAATTTGTGTGATATTACAGAAAGGAATTAATCTATAACTTCACAAAAACTTAGCTTTTTAAACTGCCATCAGAGCCAGGGGTTCCTGTTTTGGTATGGCTCTGTGCAAAATGCTAATGCTCCATTGTATCTTTCAGCAAGAGATACCGCGCTCACAGAGCGCAAACCTCCACCAATGCTAGTTTCCAATTCCACAAATTTTTACCTTGGAAAAAAATTTCAAGGTGAAAGTCCTGTTAGAAGCTAAAATCAGTGGTGCAACTAACCAAAAAATTAGCTTTGATAACCATTAATCGGATAACCGAAAAATGATCTTTTATGACACTAAACCAATAAACTGCTAAAAAATGTATCTGTATTACAGATAACCGATAACTTTTAGTATTGATTCGGACGCAGCTACATCAGATTACGCTGTCGGCTTCTGATAAACCAGCTTCACTTTAAGTGCCGCAGGGGCTGTTGGGTAAATTCAAGGATCACAAACACATAAGATCATACAAAAAATGAATGAATAAAAAAATAAAACCCCACCACTGTCATCATCTTTCAAAAGCAGTAACACACAGTGTTAGAAGTCACATTTTATCTCTGTATTATATACCATCATTTATGAACTAAAAAGCTGCTGCTTTTTTCACACACTTTGAACCCTGCAGCTTAAGCAACTGAAATACATCCATTAATGCATTCATTGGCAGAGTAAAAGACACGTAGTAAATAGAAATTCTTACCTGTTAGCTTCTGTGGGATCCATCTGAATAAATAATCCACATAAAGCATCCTTTTTAAAAAAAAAATCCAAAACAGTGTCTAAACAGTGAAGAAAAGTCCCTCCCTCTGTACATATCTGTGCCGTGAGAGCGTCTCTCCCCCACCGAGTCTTAGCGATTAAATTATACCGTCAGCCACAAAGAAATAAAATAATGTTAAAATTAGTCCATTTTGTTTTTGTGTCGAGCAGATGATAACACTCACTGTAACGTCCAAAGTGAACCTGAACTACACTACTCACAATGCTCCCTGCGTCGACCGGTCAATCGCGTTTTGCGCTAAATGATGACATCATCAGCAAGCGACAGGCAGCCAGTCTGCCACAAACACACAACAGACGGACTAAAATGTTTGATTTTAGGGTATACAAACGTTTTTGACTGTTAAACTTTGCTCACTTTACCAGCAAAAAAATGTTGTCGGACTGAAAGTTATCAGAACTAAATTTATCAGATGATAATTGGTCCGATGGTGGTTTTAAAACTTATCTGAAAAGCTAAACATTAGCAACATTAGCAAAAACATTAGCTTCTATAATTATCGGTTATCGGATTAGCTGAACTGTGGCCACCACTGGCTAAAATATAATACAAAATATAGATCAAAAGGGCTTTTCAAGGTTAAAATGAAATATCCGCTAAAACCACAATACGATCAGATGCAGATCAAACTTAGTCTATTCATTGAGACTGCTAGTTTACACTTCATTGTCACAAATGAGAGTGATTGAGGCACTTTTGATCGAGATATAATGCAAATTGTACAACAAATAGGCTATTCAATGTTAAATTCAAATGTCCACAAAATCCACAATCTGAATCAGATCCGGATCAAACTTTCTCAGGTGATAGTGAGTGCCAGTCTGCACCTCACTTTTAAATATGAGAGTGACTGGGGCACATTTGATAAAGATATATAATTAAAATATACTTTAAATGGGGTTTTCAATGCTACATTTAAATGGCCACAAAATCTCTAATCCAGATCAGATCGAGATCAAACTTTCTCATGTGATAGTGAATGCCAGTCTGCACCTCACTTTCAAATATGAGAGTGACTGGGGCATATTTGATTAAGATATAATGTAAAATATACATTAAATGGGGTTTTCAATGTTAAATTTAAATGACCACAAAATCAGATCCGGATCAAACTTTCTCATCCTACATGTCACTGTCAAATATGAAAGAAACTTGATCTTTTTTGACAGAGTTATTCAATTTGTTCAGTGTTAAAGGATAGGGATTTTTCCAATTTTCCAAGATTTTTCCTGACTTTGAACTATGACCTTGAAAATTGAATCAGTTCTTGCCTATCAGGATATGAATCCTCTGTAAAAAATTCATAACGGTATATCAAAAATTGTGGGTTACAGGCTGTTTACAAGCAAACAGGGGTGAAACATACCCTCTGTCCAACTTTGTTGGCAGAGGTAATTAAATAAATTGTGGTCAGCACTGAAAAAACGTGCGCACCTCAAATTATCACCTGCAGTCTGCTGCTGCAGGCGACAGAAATTCTGCTATAAGGATGTATTGTGATGTGATGTTTTTCTGCTGCCAATATGTGAAACCAGCATTGGAACTGAATATATTCTTCCAGCTAGATGCAAAAAGGACATTGAGAACTACCTCTTCCAATTAGAACAATTCTGGATTGATAATCTTCTGATAATAAACCTTGTTAGACTGAATGAAGGTTTCCTTATTAACTCTTTTGTTTCATAATATGTGGTTGGAGTGATCAAGTCCAAGTGGCCTGCACAGCAGTTATAGCAAGTCCATCATCCATTAGTCTGACTGACAAAATATCTCAAAAATGGGTGAGCAGATTTTCATCAAACTGAATTTGAATAACACTATGTAACAAATTTTTATTTTTGTTTTGTTCCTGGGTACACAGTGTGTTTTCCTAACCTGTTATGCCCTAAATAAGTAGAAAATAGCTGTTATTCCACAGAAACTTTGCTTCTGTGATCAGGTCAATGATATTTTGAAATTTGTCTGTTTTCAAGAATATTCTCGATTCGCCTTCACTACTACTGAGTAGTCTTCTAGAATATTCTTTAACTGCTAGAACTCTCCAGAATTTTCTAGAAGTTTCCAGAATTATCTAGAAATTTCAAGAAACTTTTAGAACTTTCTAGGACGTTAAAAAAATAAAATCAAAGTTTGTGCTGAATGTAGTCATTTTTCCATAGACTTTAGACATAATCAGTTGAAATATAACACTTGGAAGCCAGGAACGAAAATTGTGTTACATAGTGTAATCCTTAGGTTAGTGTCTCCATATAAATAACTTTTGGTGCATATTAGTCAAAGGTCAAGGTCAAGATTCTTAAAAATATAGTCAGAAAAACTATGTTTTCCAGGATGTCTCTGCAAACAAGTGACTCTTTCCACAAGTGACATCCACTCCTGTCTCCAGGCCGAAACACCGGACTTTAGTGATAGGGGATTCTATCACCCGCAAAGTCAGGTTACAGACGTTAAATGTATTCCTGGTGCCAGAGCTCCCGACAGTGCATCTCATCTTAGGGTGCTGACGCTGCAGAAGGGAAGACAGACGAAGGAACATGACATGAGATATAGTCACATAGTTATTCACGTTGGCACCAATGATATCAGGATGAAGCACTCAGAGGTCATAAAAATGGACATAGAGCGGACTTGTGACCTTGCCAGAAAGATGTGTTGGCATCGATTAATAGTCTCTGGTCCCCTCCCCTCCCGGGGTACTGATGAGGCGTTTAGCAGGCTGACATCGTTAAATAGGTGGCTGGCGCAGTTTTGTAGACAGCAAGGCTTTAGCTTTATTGATAACTGGCCTTCGTTCTGGGGCCGCCATGGCTTGCTGATGCCGGACAGCCTCCACCCTAATGGGGAAGGCGCCGCCATCTTGTCTGCGAACATAGATAGAGCTCTACAGGGAGGGTAACATTAGGAATCTACAGCAGGCCATGGAGCAGATGATTAGAGACCCTGCAAGGCTTATGACAAATGTGGATGTGGAATCCATTAGCTTAGTGGGGAATTTAGTGCAGAAAATCCACTATGGTGTTAGTGCAGTTTATTTGCCAGGGAGGGAATTTCAACAAGTTGAGACTGTGGCCTGCTTCTGTAGTCGTGTCCATAAAAATCATAGAGGGATATGCTTTCTAAACTTAATACCCATTACTATATTGGATGATGCTGAAATTGAGGATGGCCCAGTGGTTGTTCCAGCAATAGCAAAGATTTCGTGTCTGCTACCTACAAAGTGCGTGGAATGTCTTAAACCTAAACCTACTTCTAGGCATCTTATATATGCTACTCTGGAACCACCCCTAAACCCAAACAGTTCAACTGTCAACTCCACTGAGGTCCTTAGACTGGGTCTCATTAACATAAGATCACTGTCCTCAAAATCATTGTTGATCAATGATCTAATTATTGATCATCACTTAGATATGATTGGGCTATGTGAAACCTGGCTTAAACCTACAGCTGTCCTCCCCTTAAATGAGGCCTACCCACCAGCATATACATTTCGTCACGTCTCTCGTGATGCGAAACAAGGCGGGGTGTTGCTCTTATTTATAAATTGAGGTTTAGCTTATTAGCTGTTGGGGGTTACAAATATCACTCGTTTGAGCATCTGATTCTCCACTCTGCTCAGGATATTACACATTGCCAAGGTCAGAAAAATCAGTCGTATTACTTTGTCACTGTATATAGGCCTCCTGGCCCATATTCTGAATTCTTAGATGAATTTGGTGCATTCATGTCTAACTTGTCAACTAGTGTAGATAACATTCTGATCATTGGTGACTTTAACATTCATATAAATAAGCCTTCTGATCCCCTCTGCAAATCATTTATGGAAATTGTGGATGCATTAAGATTTCGGCAATGCATTCGGGATTCGACGCACATTAGTAGAAATACCCTGGATCTGGTTCTCGCACGTGTTATTGCTGTCACGAATACTGACATGATGCTTCTTACATCAGTGGTGTCTGATCACTCACTTACTAAGTTTACAGTTTCGCTGCCGTGTTTAGTGGAACAACAACCTTATATATCATTACGGCGATGCATCAACTCTTCAACTAAGACTGAACTCGAAGCTAGACTGCCTAATGTCTTAGCTTCACATTTGACAAATACCCAGTCAGTAGACAGACTTGTGGATAGTTTAAACTCAGTGCTCAAAACTACACTCGACATGATTGCACCACCTGTGTTAAAACCGCGCTCCCCCAAATCACAGTCACCTTGGTTCAATGATTATCTGCATGACCTCAAGCATAAAGCAAGAGGTCTAGAACGGAAATGGCGTCGTTCAAAATTAGAAGTATTTCACCTTGCGTGGCGTGACACTATCTTAGACTATAAGCATGCATTATTGGCTACAAAGCAGACTTACTACTCTGATTTGATCAACAAAAACAAACAAGCATATCTCAAAGTTCTTGTTTGACACTGTAGCAACACTTTTGCATGGACAACCACCTGTAGTTCGCTCTCCTTTTACAGCACAAGATTTCCTGGATTACTTTGGGAAGAAAATAGAAGACATCAGGTTAAACATATCCCGGCATGCCTTAATCCAGCCACTACACCCTGCTATTGATGTGGGCGCCACTACTGAGGTATTACCTAGATTTACAGAATTTGACAGTATCTCACTAGGCATGCTGACAAAACTCGTAATGTCAACAAAAAGCACAACCTGTTTATTTGATCCTATACCAACAAAATTGTTTAAGGACCTGTGGCCCACTCTTGGGCCGACTGTGCCGGAAATTATTAATCTTTCTTTAACTTCTGGATCTGTTCCTAAATGTTTCAAATCTGCAGTGATTAAACCATTACTTAAGAAACCTAATCTTGACCCTAGTGTATTGAAAAACTATCGGCCAATATCAAATCTATCATTTTTCTCTAAAATTCTGGAAAAAGTGGTGTCACGGCAGCTCGTAGACTATCTTACTGAGAATAATCTCTTTGAGCCACTACAGTCTGCTTTTAGAAAATATCATTCCACAGAGACGGCTCTCACTAAATTGGTGAATGATCTTCTGCTTACAATGGATTCGGACACCACTACAGTTCTGTTGCTGTTAGATCTCAGTGCTGCATTTGATAGAGTGGATCATCATATTCTACTTGATAGGCTGGAAAATCACTTTGGGATTACTGGGAGTGCCCTTGCATGGCTGACGTCATACTTGACCAGTCGTTCTCACTGTGTTTTGTACAGTAACACTACCTGTAACCTGAGTGACATGCAATTTGGGGTTCCACAGGGGTCTGTCTTAGGCCCCCTGCTTTTCTCCCTTTATATAGCACCCCTTGGGCACATATTGCGGCGTTTTGGGATTACCTTTCACTGCTATGCAGTTGATACTCAGTTATATATGCCGATAACTGCTGGTAATCTCGTTCACATAAAATCCTTAGAAGACTGCCTTGCAGCAGTGAGAAGTTGGATGTCTAGAAACTTCCTACTTTTAAACTCTGATAAGACTGAAATGATGGTTCTTGGTCCAGTGAGGCATCGGCATCAATTTGACCAGTTAATGCTCAGCCTCGGCTCATGTGTCATACATCACACTGACAAAGTGAGGAACCTTGGGGCAATTTTTGATCCTTCATTGTCCTTTGGCCTCCACATTAGAAATATTACTAGGACTGCTTTCTTCCACCTGCGAAATATAGCGAAGATTTGTCCCATCCTGTCTATGGCTGATGCTGAGACCCTGATCCATGCATTTATCTCTTCTAGATTGGACTACTGCAATGTTCTAACATTACACCCATTTTAGCATCCCTTCACTGGCTTCTTGTCCCAGTGAGATCAGATTTTAAGGTTCTGCTACTAACCTATAAAATTATTCATGGACTGGCACCTCCCTACCTAGCTGACCTAATTAAACCTTACATACCGGCCCGGGCTTTACGTTCTCAGGGTGCAGGACTACTTTGTGTCCCTAAGGTGAATAAGAAGTCTGCGGGTCACAGAGCTTTCTCTTATCATGCCCCTGTTCTGTGGAATGATCTCCCTGCGTCAATTCTGTGGAGACTTTCAAGTCCAGACTTAAGACGCACTTATTTTTCCTTTTATATGGCTAGCATACTGGTACAGTTTTGTTTTACGCTTTTTTCTCTTTTAATTCATTTATTAGTAATTGGAGCGGGCCGCTGCCTCAACTTTACCTAAATTCTGGGTCTTTTAGTGAAGTTTAGGGCTAGTGGCCAGCGATCACCTTAGTATTTCTCTGTTTTTCTTGTTGTTTAATGCTGGCAAATTATAAAGTAATTTTTGTCTTTCTGATGCCTGATTCTGTTTTTTCTCTCTGTTTAAGGTGCAGCTCCATCCAGAGATGGGAGTTGTATTCGTGTTGGTGATCCTCCTGTCCTGTGCGCCAATAGCATTTCTTGTATATTTGTCCGTGAATTGTTCTGTGAATTGTTCTGTAATTTATGTTTGTAGCATGGCCCAAGCAGAGGGTCACTCCTTTGAGTCTGGTCTGCTTGAGGTTTCTTCCTTAGAGGGAGTTTTTCCTTACCACTGTTGCTCTGGGGGTTGGTAAGATTAGACCTTACCTGTGTGAAGCGCTTTGAGGCTATATAAATGAAAATAAATT
Organism: Thalassophryne amazonica; assembly: GCF_902500255.1. Classification (NCBI taxonomy): domain Eukaryota; kingdom Metazoa; phylum Chordata; class Actinopteri; order Batrachoidiformes; family Batrachoididae; genus Thalassophryne; species Thalassophryne amazonica. The sequence continues at coordinate 67,260,733 of NC_047109.1, read as the reverse complement.
GAAATTGAAACAATACGGATAGAAAAATGATCTTAAGCTTGTATCAATCAGTAAATCATTTGTAATCAAATGGTATGAGTGGCATAATGATAATGTCACAAATAATTCATGAAATGACAAAATTGTCCAACAGGGCCAGAGAGGTGTTTACCATTTAGCACTGGGTACTGTCCAAAAAAACACATTTATTATGTGTGTGTTTGACATCTGAGGTACTTTCTTATATTTTTTTCTGAGTATTCCTGGAAGCACAAAATCCTAACCATATTTAACTGTAAAACAGATAACTTTTAAAACTTTCAAACCCTTCTTTAATCACACTATTCCACTGAAAAGTAAACATTTCCAGACCTTTGCTGGCATTATTTTTTAAAGGTGTACCACTCACCTTTACAAAGATTTTTCCCCTCTCTTCAATGATATATGGTTCATGTTCCAGATGGTCTTTGGTGGTTTGACTAATGTGTATCTGCATGCCCTGCTCACACAGATACACATGTATGACCGAAACTTTTAAAATCACCAATAAGCACTTCTTTGCTTTCTCTGCATCATTCCTACACAAAGTATGACATTCGCTGTTTTTCCTGAAAGTTGTGGTTAAGAAATGAAGTGATTATTGCAGTATGTCAGGACCCCTTCCCACATCATGTGAAGTTTGGTCAAATACGGCGAAACAGCACAAAATTGTTCGAATTAGAGCATCACGAAACATTGCACCGATGGGCAGGCGTGCACGATCCCAGTGCAGGAACAGTGCGAGGTGCACCACATTGCAGTACCTGTGGGACCTGCTGGTACCTGTGGGACCACATCGTGGCACTTATGTGGAATAAATAATTTAGAAAAAGAGAAAAAAAAACATACCAAGCACGGGACTTGAACCTGCACCTTCCAAAAGCTCTGACTGCCAGTCAGAAACTTTATCACTGAGCTATGGAGCTATGCTTTGAAAGCTGTGGGAATCTGCCTCATATCAGGAAGGACATGGAAGTATTACAAAAAAAATTAAAATCACACACCATATAAAAACACTGCATTTATCAAGCAAGCAATACAAATCCTCTGGTGATGACCCATGGTCACTGACATACAGTCATGAAATGACATGAATGAGAAGCAGTGTGCTCTGATCATGTCCATATCTACTGTGTCTTGTGGACAGTGTGCCGCAGCACAGACACCACGTCATGTGGAACAGAGCTCATGTGGGTAACGTGACAGTGAAATTGCCCGCTGCGTGTTCTGATCTGATGATCCAGTTCAACCGGGTGGGCTGTCAATGTCCGCTCCCTGCACATGCTCGCTCACTGTAGTTTGTCGCCACGGTGATATATGTTTTTATTTATGTCCAAATAAATACAGCAATCAGACACACGCGTCTCACAGTGGACAGCTGTTAGTCCAGGTCTGTCTAAACACAGTAGGTGTTGTCCAGTTGGGATGTCCAGAATGACAGATCTCCACAGCTGCTTCTGTCGGAAGCCACGCCTCCTGTCAGTGGAGCGCACACACCCACGTGTCAGTATGTGTTTGCAAAGTCACACTCATAGGGAACTTAGACAAATTTCACTGCGAGTACGACAGTGATTGTCTGCAGTCTGTTGTTGTGCCAAGAGTGCGACTGGCCACACATTTTCTAAGTGCCATGTGAGCGGTGTTAGCTGTTCGTGTATGTCACCTGGAATTTGGCCGACACCTGCCACGAGATGGTGCGATGGGTTCACACAGCGCACACTCTGTCTGTCTTTCAGCCGCTGGTGTGCCCAAATAGTTGTAGCAACAGGTGTACGAGGCGTTTGGAGCAGCAATGATTTTACACATATTGCATACGATTCCATACAAGGCAGGTACAATTCTATACGTTTTGCGTACAATTCCTGCTTTGTGCGCACTTCAACCAAATTTCACACTATGTGTGAAGGGGCCCTTAGTGTAGTTACCACTCCATTGCTCTCCATCCTGGAGGCAGTGTTCACTGTATCACCAAACAAACAGTAGCGCGGCATCTTTAGACCCACAACACCTGCCACAACCATTCCAGAGTGGATACCTGAGAGACAAAAGGCCATAAAAAACAATTAAACATGGCCTAAGTCAGTTACAGTCTGAAATGTTGGAAAGTTAACTAAAAATACACAATTTCTCCAGTCACAGCCACAGAAGCCTGTAACATTTTTAAGGTTGTCTGGGTGTCTTGGTGGCTTTCCTCACTCGATTCCTTCTTCTGTGATCCCTTAGTTTTGGAGGACTATCTGCTCCAGGTTTACCGTAGAGTAACATACTGTTTGTATTTTGTCATAACTGATGTAAATAAAGTCCAAGACATAATCAGTGTCTTGGAACTATCCATCCCTTGACTTGTCTGAAGAAGACAATGTAAAAGTAATGATTTATATATGCTATACTAAAGGAAAGGGGGCACTTACTTATTCACACCATCGTTACATGAGTTTAAAGGGAATATTTTTTGAAACTTTAAAATAAAAATGACTGATTTCTTTTATGTCCTAAAAAATATGTTGTATATGTATGTGTGTATATATATATATATATATATATATATATATATATATATATATATATAATTTATTTGTATGTTACTGCTGCAAATAAGTATTTGAACACCTACCAACCAGCAAGAATTCTGGCTCACACAGACCTGTTAATTTTTCTTTAAGAAGCCCTCTTATTCTGCACTCTTTACCTGTATTAATTGCACCTGTTTGAACTTGTTACCTGTATAAAAGACACCTGTTCACACACTCAATCAATCACACTCCAACCTGTCCACCATAGCCAAGACCAAAGAGCTGTCTAAGGACACCAGGGACAAAACTGTAGACCTGCACAAGGCTGGGATGGACTACAGGACAACAGGCAACCAGCTTGGTAAAAGACAACAACTGTTACGATTATTTATTAGAAAGTGGAAGAAACACAAGATGACTGTCAATCTCCCTCGGTCTGGGATTCCATGCAAGATCTCACTTTGTGGGGTAAGGATGATTCTGAGAAAGCTCAGAACTACACAGGAGGACCTGATCAATGACCTGAAGAGAGCTGGGACCACAGTCACAAAGATTACATTAGTAACACATGATGTTGTCATGGTTTAAAATCCTGCAGGGCAGCAAGGTCCCCCTGCTCAAGCAAGCACATGTCCAGGCCTGTTTGAAGTTCACCAGTGACCATCTGGATGATTCAGAGGAGGCATGGGAGAAGGTCATGTGGTCAGATGAGACCAGAACAGAGCTTTTTGGAATCAATTCCACTTACCATGTTTCGAGGATGAGAACAACACCATGAAAACCATCCAAACCGTGAAGCATGGGGGTGGAAACACCATACTGTGGGGGTGCTCTTCCGCAAAGGGGACAGGACAACTGCACCGTATTGAAGGGAGGATGAATGGGGTCATGTATTGCAAGATTTTGGCAAACAACCTCCTTCCCTCAGAAAGAGCATTGAAGATGGGTCATGGCTGGGTCTTCCAGCATGGCAATGACCCCAAACACAGGCAGGGCAACTAAGGAGGGGCTCCGTAAGAAGCATTTCAAGGTCCTGGAGTGGCCTGGCCAGTCTCCAGACCTGAACTCAATAGAAAATCTTTGGAGGGAGCTGAAACTCCAAACCTGAAAGATTTGGAGAAGATCTGTATGGAGGAGTGGCAAACAAAGGCTACTGTTGTGTGTGCCACCAGAAGAGGAGGTACTACTGGCCCACCACCAGAGGGCGCCCTGCCTGAAGTGCAGGCTTCAGGCACGAGAGGGCGCTGCCGCCACGGACACAGCCGGGGGTGACAGCTGTCACTCATTATCTCATGACAGCTGTCACCCATCTACACTTCATCATACTATTCCATAAAACGCGGACGTCATCTCCACCTCGTTGCCGAGATATCATCGACCTGTGAAGGTAATATCCTCAGCCAGAAGCTAATTGTGTCTTAGTCTGAATCGATTTTGCAGCTGCTTTCCTGTGGAGTGCCTTATCAGTGAGGTTGGTGTAATCAGCGACGGCTTCGCTTCACACCCCAGCCAGATAAGTGTTGAGACAGGAGCTGCACGAGTGTGTGTGAGAGGTGGAGGTGGAATCTCCACCAATGTTGTTACTGGGTGTACACACACACCCACTTCTTATTGTTTCTGCTCCTCGCCAGCAGTACCAGATCCGACATTCGGAGACGGTGGCCACCTGGGGACTCGGGACTTGGCAGCTCCAATATTCTCCAGGTTCGGTGGCAGAGGAAATTGTGTGGTTCTGGTTCTTCTCAGGACAGACGTCTTCTATCCTCGAGCCTGCCCACACGGCACCATTGTGGATTGACTGTTTGCAAAATTCTGTATTCCTCTGTACTGTGGTTGTGCTCATTCACAACAGTAAAGTGTTCATATTTGACTCTTTCATTGTCCGTTCATTTACGCCCCCTGTTGTGGGTCCGTGTCACTACACTTTCCCAACAGGATATCTCGGCCAGCGTCATGGATCCCGAGGGGCATCACCCATCTGTTGAACAGCCAATGGAAGAGCAGGGTGCACAGGCGTCTGCAGGAGGCGTGATTGGTGAGTTGCAGCAAATCCTCACCGCCTTTACCGCTCGGTTGGATCTGATGACCGAGCAAAACGTCATCCTTAATCGCAGGATGGAGGCTCTCACCGCACAGGTGGAAGCGTGCGCTCAGGGCGCTGCTGCAGCTCCTCCTCCTGCCGACCCAGTGCAGAATATAGACGTTCCACTGGTCGTTCAACGACCCCCCCCCACCATCCCCTGAAGCATACATAAGTCCCCCAGAGCCGTACGGAGGTTGTGTGGAGACGTGCGCGGACTTTCTTATGCAGTGCTCGCTCGTCTTTGCACAACGTCCCGTAATGTACGCGTCTGACGCCAGTAAGGTGGCTTATGTAATTAACTTGCTTCATGGTGAGGCACGCGCTTGAGCTACGGCGCTTTGGGAGCAAAATTCACGGCTCCTTACCACTTATACTGGGTTTGTGAGGGAGTTCAGAACGGTTTTTGATCACCCTAACAGAGGAGAGACTGCTTCAACAGTGCTGCTGTCAATGAGACAGGGGTGCCGGAGCGCAGCCGAATATGCAGTCAACTTCCGCATCGTGGCTGCGAGGTCCGGCTGGAATAACGTTGCGCTCCGCGCCGCCTTCATAAACGGACTGTCGTCAGTCCTGAAGGAGCACCTGGTAGCGAAGGAAGAACCGCGGGATTTAGATGGGCTTATTGATCTCGTTATACGGTTAGACAATCGGTTGGAGGAACGCCGTCGGGAGCGAGACGAAGGACGTGGCCGGGCATGCGCCGTCCCTCTCCCTTCCGGGTCCGAAAAGGTTCCGCCCTCCCCACGCTCCACAGCCTCAGCGCTCCGTGTGGCAACAGCTTCCCCTGCTGACGAAGCTATGGACACGAGCAGGGCCACATTTAAGAGGAGGCTGGCCCGTGGGGAGTGCTTTGTCTGCGGCTCGAGTGAGCACCAGCAGAGAGACTGCCCCAAGCGGTTTAAACAACAACGCCCGCCCCTAGAAACTGGGCTTAGGGTGGGCCAAGACATTCATGTGGGACACACACATATTTCCACACGACTCCCAGTTACAATCCTGAGCGGGGATTTAACCCTTCAAGCCCCAGCACTGGTGGACACGGGGTCAGAAGGGAATCTGCTAGACAGCAGATGGGCTAGGGAGGTAGGGCTCCCTCTGGTGGCGCTCCCTTCGCCATTGCAAGTGCGGGCACTAGATGGCACCCTTCTCCCTTTAATCACGCACAAGACACAACCTGTAACTCTGGTGGTGTCTGGAAATCATCGGGAGGAGATCGAGTTTTTTGTGACTCCTTCTACCTCCCGAGTGATTTTGGGCTTCCCGTGGATGTTGAAACACAATCCCTGGATTGATTGGCCGTCTGGGCTGGTGGTTCAGTGGAGCGAAACCTGCCATCAGATGTGTTTAGGTTCCTCGTTTCCTCCTGTTTTACAGGCTAAAGAGGAGGTCAAAGTCCCTCCCAATCTGACGGCGGTGCCAGTTGAGTACCACAATCTTGCTGATATCTTCAGCAAGGATCTGGCACTCACCCTTCCCCCGCACTGTCCGTACGATTGTGCCATTGATTTGATTCCACGCGTGGAGTTCCCGTCCAGCAGGCTGTACAACCTCTCACTACCTGAGCGCGAATCAATGGAGACCTACATCCGGGACTCATTAGCTGCCGGGCTGATCCGGAATTCCACCTCCCCGATGGGTGCAGGTTTCTTTTTTGTGGGCAAGAAAGATGGCGGACTCCGTCCATGCATTGATTACAGGGGGCTGAATGAGATTACGGTTCGCAATCGATACCCGTTGCCCTTGTTAGATTCCATGTTCACCCCCCTGCATGGAGCCAAAATCTTTACAAAGTTGGATATTAGGAATGCGTATCACCTGGTTCGGGTCCGGAAGGGAGACGAGTGGAAGACGGCATTTAACACCCCATTAGGTCATTTTGAGTACCTGGTCATGCCGTTCGGCCTCACTAACGCCCCCGCGACGTTCCAAGCTTTGGTTAATGACATCTTACGGGACTTCCTGCACCGATTCCTCTTCGTATATCTGGACGATATACTCATCTTTTCTCCAGACCCTGAGACTCATGTCCAGCATGTACGTCAGGTCCTGCAATGGTTGTTGGAGAACCGGCTGTTTGTGAAGGGCGAGAAGTGCGAGTTCCACCGCACTTCTTTGTCCTTCCTGGGGTTTATCATCTCGTCCAACTCCGTCGCCCCTGATCCAGCCAAGGTTGCGGCGGTGAGAGATTGGCCCCAACCAACACGCCGTAGGAAGCTGCAACAGTTCCTCGGCTTTGCTAATTTCTACAGGAGGTTCATTAAGGGCTACAGTCAGGTAGTTAGCCCCCTGACAGCCCTGACCTCTCCAAAAGTCCCCTTCACCTGGTCGGATCGATGCAAAGCCGCGTTCAAGGAGTTGAAACGACGGTTCTCGACTGCACCAGTTCTGGTGCAGCCCGACCCTAGCCGCCAGTTTGTGGTTGAAGTGGACGCCTCTGACTCAGGGATAGGAGCCATGCTACCCCAGAGCGGAGAGACCGATAAGGTTCTTCACCCGTGTGCCTACTTTTCTCGCAGGTTGACCCCAGCTGAACGGAACTATGACGTCGGCAACCGAGAACTCCTTGCGGTGAAAGAGGCTCTTGAGGAGTGGAGACACCTGTTGGAGGGAGTGTCTGTGCCGTTCACGGTTTTCACTGACCATCGGAACCTGGAGTATATCAGGACCGCCAAGCGGCTGAACCCCAGGCAAGCCCGCTGGTCACTGTTCTTCTGACGTTTTGACTTCCGGATCACCTATCGCCCCGGGACCAAGAACCAGAGATCGGATGCCTTGTCCCGGGTACACGAAGACGAAGTCAAAACTGTGCTGTCGGATCCACCGGAGCCCATCATTCCGGAGTCCACTATCGTGGCCACCCTCACCTGGGACGTGGAGAAGACCGTCCGGGAGGCCCTGGCACGGAGCCCGGATCCCGGAACTGGGCCGAAGAACCGACTTTATGTCCCACCAGAGGCCAGAGCTGCAGTCTTGGATTTCTGTCACGGTTCCAAGCTCTCCTGTCATCCAGGGGTGCGAAGGACCGTGGCAGTTGTCCGGCAGCGCTTCTGGTGGGCGTCTATGGAGGCCGACGTCCGGGAGTATATCCAGGCCTGCACCACCTGTGCCAGGGGCAAGGCAGACCACAAAAGGTCCCAAGGACTTCTCCAGCCTCTTCCTGTGCCTCATCGCCCCGGTCCCATATCGGCCTGGATTTTGTCACGGGCCTCCCGCCGTCCCAGGGCAACATCACCATCCTCACGATAGTGGACCGATTCTCCAAGGCGGCCCACTTCGTGGCCCTCCCGAGGCTCCCAACGGCCCAGGAGACAGCAGACCTCCTGGTCCACCACGTCGTCCATCTGCATGGGATACCAACTGATGTAGTCTCGGATCATGGTCCCCAGTTTTCCTCTCAAGTCTGGAGGAGTTTCTGCAGAGAACTGGGGGCCACTGTGAGCCTCTCGTCTGGGTACCACCCACAGACGAACGGACAGGCAGAACGGGCCAACCAAGAGTTGGAACAGACCCTCCGCTGTGTGACATCCGCGCACCCGACGGCCTGGAGTAACCATCTGGCCTGGATCGAGTATGCACATACCAGCAGGTGTCTTCTGCCACCGGCCTCTCCCCATTTGAGGTGTGTCTAGGGTACCAGCCCCCATTGTTTCCCGTGGTGGAGGGAGAGGTCGGTGTGCCCTCGGTCCAGGCCCACCTGCGGAGGTGCCGTTGGGTGTGGCGTACCGCCCGTTCTGCCTTGTTAAGGCCCGGACGAGGGCTAAGGCCCATGCAGACCGCCGGCGGTCCCCGGCCCCTGCATACCAGCCCGGGCAGGAGTTGTGGTTATCAACGAAGGACATCCCCCTCCAAGTGGACTCCCCTAAGTTGAAGACAGGTTCATCGGACCATTCAGAATCCTCAAAATCCTCAGCCCTGCCGCAGTGAAGCTCCAACTCCCAGCTTCACTGTGGATCCATCCTGTTTTCCATGTGTCCAGACTGAAACCACACTACACCTCACCCCTCTGTGCTCCCGGTCCGGCGCCGCCTCCTGCCCGGATCATTGACGGGGAGCCGGCTTGGACAGTGCGCCGGCTCCTGGACGTCCATCGAATGGGCCGGGGGTTCCAGTATTTGGTGGACTGGGAGGGGTATGGACCCGAAGAACGCTCCTGGGTGAAGAGGAGCTTTATCCTGAACCCGGCCCTCCTGGCCGATTTCTACCGCCGACACCCGGATAAACCTGGTCAGCGCCAGGAGGCGCCCGTTGAGGGGGGGGGTCCTGTTGTGTGGGCCGCCAGAAGAGGAGGTACTGCTGGCCCACCACCAGAGGGCGCCCTGCCTGAAGTGTGGGCTTCAGGCACGAGAGGGCGCTGCCGCCACGGACACAGCCGGGGGTGACAGCTGTCACTCATTATCTCATGACAGCTGTCACCCATCTACACTTCATCATACTACTCCATAAAACCCGGACGTCATCTCCACCTCGTTGCCGAGATATCATCGACCTGTGAAGGTAATATTCTCAGCCAGAAGCTAACTGTGTCTTAGTCTGAATTCATTTTGCAGCTGCTTTCCTGTGGAATGCCTTATCAGTGAGGTTGGTGTAATCAGCGACAGCTTCGCTTCACACCCCAGCCAGATAAGTGTTGAGACAGGAGCTGCACGAGTGTGTGTGAGAGGTGGAGGTGGAATCTCCACCATTGTTGTTACTGGGTGTACACACACCCACTTCTTATTGTTTCTGCTCCTCGCCAGCAGTACCAGATCCGACATTCGGAGACGGTGGCCACCTGGGGACTCGGGACTTGGCGGCTCCAGTATTCTCCATGTTCGGTGGCGGAGGAAATTGTGTGGTTCCGGTTCTTCTCAGGACAGATGTCTTCTATCCTCGAGCCTGCCCACACGTCACCATTGTGGATTGACTGTTTGCAAAATTCTGTATTCCTCTGTATTGTGGTTGTGCTCATTCACAACAGTAAAGTGTTCATATTCGACTCTTTCATTGTCCGTTCATTTACGCCCCCTGTTGTGGGTCCGTGTCACTACACTTTCCCAACAGCTACTGTACCAAATATTAACATTGATTTTCACAGGTGTTCAAATACTTATATGCAGCAGTAACATACAAATAAATTATTTTAAAAATCATACATTGTGATTTCCGGATTTTTTTTTTAGATTATGTATCTCACGGTGGACATGCACCTAAGATGAAAATTTCAGACCCATGATTTCTAAATGGGAGAACTTGCAAAATCGCAGGGTGTTCAAATACTTATTTTTCTCACTGTATATATATATATATATATATATATATATATATATATATATATATATATATATATATATATATATACACTGTATACTGTATAACACAAATACAACTCATATACACAAGCTTTCCAGGATATGAAACTCTGTTACAAATCAACATCCATTCACAGTTTTTTTTTTTTTAACAATTTTAGATAGATTTGTAGTTGTTTGTTTGTAGATAGTTGGTAGTCAGAACTGTGAATTCATGCTTTCTACCTATTCAGTTACATTGTAGAAGTACAACTGTATGTACAATACAGTTGTTTTCCCACTTTTTTCAATTCTGTTCCCTTAAAGTATGTCAAGCTATCCTGAAGTACCCCATCGTACAAGCAAATGTGATGTCAGTGCCTTGTTCAGGAGTAAATCAGCATTTATGTTTGAAGATCACAAAAATAATCATATTATTTAAAAATTCTTGTTGAATTCAAGATTTATTTAAGACAAGAACTTAGAACAGTTGATCTTTTATTGGTGTTGATTTGGTGCTATACAAATAATATAAATTGAAATTGAAAATAAATTGAATCTTATAAAGTTAAATCTAATTTTAACTCTGTGCATGAGCTGAGCAAGAAATTATTCTAATCACTTCTTGCTCATTCTTGAGACTTTTTGACAGTGGTGGAATGCCACTGCTATTGCCTCATCACTCGAATGCTATGGGTTCAAACCCACTCCCTTTGTATGTTGTGTTAATATCTGTGCTAAAAAAAAAAAAAGAAATCCCATTTTAAATCCAAATAGTGTTAAAGTATTTCCTAAAGCCTTGAAAATAACACTGTTGAGTGTAGGATAGTATGAATTTAGCTCTTAAAATCAATTAATTAAATCAACTTTGATAAAGCGATTGTATTTCCTGAATTCAGAATGGCTCTTCTGCACAAATCAGACTGTCATTGTGCTGGGCAGGATCCAGATGTGTATGTAAACAGAACATGGTTTAAAGATAGTACCATATTTTTTTGGAGTATATCTCCCAGTTTTTTATTTTTTTTTTTTTTAGTTTGGGAGGCCCTGCAACTTATAATCAGGTGTGACTTAGTGTATATACTGAAGAAATTGTGAGTTTGTTACTCATAATAACAATTATTATAGTTACTATTTATATAGGACTTTCACAGGAATGAAAGCACCAAATAAAATAAACTCCAACAGTAAAAGAATAAATGCCAATAATAAGAATTACAGTACAACAATGCACAAATTGATGAGCTGATAAAACTGAAAAAGATGTGACTTCTAGTTTGGACAGTCAGTAACGGTTACTTTTTTAGACCAAGCAGAGGGAAAAAAATATGGAATCACTTAATTCTGAGGAAAAAATTATGGAATCATGAAAACCAAAAGAACGCTCCAACACATCACTAGTATTTTGTTGCACCACCTCTGGCTTTTATAACAGCTTGCAGTCTCTGAGGCATGGACTTAATGAGTGACAAACAGTACTCTTCATCAATATGGCTCCAACTTTCTCTGATTGCTGTTGCCAGATCAGCTTTGCAGGTTGGAGCCTTGTCATGGACCATTTTCTTCAACTTCCAAGATTTTCAATTGGATTAAGATCTGGACTATTTGCAGGCCATGACATTGACCCTATGTGTCTTTTTGCAAGGAATGTTTTCACAGTTTTTGCTCTATGGCAAGATGCATTATCATCTTGATAAATGATTTCATCATCCCCAAACATCCTTTCAATTGATGGGATAAGAAAAGTGTCCAAAATATCAACGTAAACTTGTGCATTTATTGATGATGTAATGACAGCCATCTCCCCAGTGCCTTTACCTGACATGCAGCCCCATATCATCAATGACTGTGGAAATTTACATGTTCTCTTCAGGCAGTCATCTTTATAAATCTCATTGGAACGGCACCAAACAAAAGTTCCAGCATCATCACCTTGCCCAATGCAGAATCGAGATTCATCACTGAACATGGCTTTCATCCAGTCATCCACAGTCCACGATTGCTTTTCCTTAGCCCATTGTAACCTTGTTTTTTTTCTGTTTAGGTGTTAATGATGGCTTTCGTTTAGCTTTTCTGTATGTAAATCCCATTTCCTTTAGGCGGTTTCTTACAGTTCGGTCACAGACGTTGACTCCAGTTTCCTCCCATTCGTTCCTCATTTGTTTTGTTGTGCATTTTCGATTTTTGAGACATATTGCTTTAAGTTTTCTGTCTTGACGCTTTGATGTCTTCCTTGGTCTACCAGTATGTTTGCCTTTAACAACCTTCCCATGTTGTTTGTATTTAGTCCAGAGTTTAGACACAGCTGACTGTGAACAACCAACATCTTTTGCAACACTGCGTGATGATTTACCCTCTTTCAAGAGTTTGATAATCCTCTCCTTTGTTTCAATTGACATGTCTCGTGTTGGAGCCATGATTCATGTCAGTCCACTTGGTGCAACAGCTCTCCAAGGTGTGATCACTCGTTTTTAGATGCAGACTAAGGAGCAGATGTGATTTGATGCAGGTGTTAGTTTTGGGGATGAAAATTTATAGGGTGATTCCATAATTTATTCCTCAGAATTGAGTGAGTCCATATTTTTTTCCCTCTGCTTGGTCTAAAAAGTAACCGTTACTGACTGCCACACTTATTTTTCCTGATTTCTTATAGTGTTTCTTAAAGCCAGAAAGTTGCCATTTGAAATGACTTTAGTTTTGTGTTATGTCTGTGATCTGCTTTTTTTCTACAAAATTAAACAACTGAATGAACATCCTCCGAGGCCGGTGATTCCATAATTATTGCCAGGGGTTGTATATGTTCTCCACTCAAATTGCAATAGCCAATCAGAGATTAGCCTTTCTGTCCATTATTTACCTGTATTTTGGCATGCCTGGTGCCAGAAAGTTATGTTGGATCCAAAAGGATCCAAAAAGGCTAGGACCAAAAGTTATATTGGATCGGTTCCCACTGACCAATAGCGTTAGAGCTTACTGCCAAAAGCTAGCCAATCAGAGCGCGGCATACGAAGGTCAGGAACTAGCTGACAGACGCTGGTTGAAAAAATGGCAACAAACATGTCAATAACAACAGAAAATCATCTGCCAGCGAGGTTTGCTGAGTTTACAGAGGAAGAACTGGTGGAAATATTGAAGGAAATATTGCATCCAAGGATGCCAAAAACACTAAGAAGGTCGACAAGCACGCTACTGATGTTTTAGAAGCATTCATCGCATCAGAATCAATCATATGCTGTTCACAACAAAATAAATTGATCAAATTTACTTGACTCTTTGTTGTTTGCTTAATTTGGGAGGGGGTGGAGAACATAACAATTGATGGAAAAGTTATATTGGACTCGGCTACGCCTCCTCCAATATAACTTTTCTTCATCCAATATTTCTCTATGTTGGACTCCTTACCATCCATTATTTGTATTATATATATATATATATATATATATATATATATATATATATATATATATATATATATATATATTTCACAGCTGGGACATTAAAGCAGTGGATAATTTCTTTATGAATAAGATATTGTGAGTTCCTGTTTCAAACTCCCCCTTGGTGATGCTCACCAACTCTGATCTGGATGTTGTCCCCAGTGGAGGGGTCTTTAAGGTGGTCGATTGAGCTCAGCATGTCCAGGGCCATATCACAGATATGATGTGCATGAAAGGTGGTCTTATTGGGCACACCTGCCACCACCATGTAGGCATCGCGAATTGTCTCCACCTGTATAGGAGGGTGATAATTACTGTACTGTGATAACAGTCTGAGAAGACTTTGTTAATTTGTTTTAATTAAGCTGACTACCAATTCATCCTGGTAAAAATCAATGACCAAGCTCACCATTCTTGTATTTTCAAGAAACATAGGTGTCCAGTTGGACCCTCTCTAGCCAACTGTGAACCAGTCTCACTTTTTTTATTTACTACGTGCAGCTTGTCAAGGGGAGTAAAGAAAAGTGAACAGAGTGAGTGGTGACGTCAGTGGATCGCATCAGAGCACAGCTCGTATGAAGGATTATAACAAGAAGTTAAATCTGTTATAAACATACTTTATCAGCTGCACACAAGAAGGAAAGAATACGCAACTGTTTTATGAAGCCATGACAATGTAAACAAGACATATAATTACGTTTTTGACAGCTCAAAATGCTTTCTGCAGGTTGTTAGGCACGCGAACGGCTCCGGCTGCAGCCTCCTCTGTGATTCAGGAAGTGATTAGAGCCATTTTCAATGGCCAATTTGCATAAAAAATGATTAATCCACCACAAAATAATTATTTTATAAACGCAGCATCCAGCACAGAGTGCATAGCAGCCCGTAGAACAAAGAATGGCATCCAGCTGTGAACACAGCGGGTGGGATCATTACAATGATGTTCGTGCTATTGCGTGAGTCTCAGGCATGCTTGTGTCAGTGCACCTTTATAATGTGGGGGGATCCCGCCTCGACCGATTCATGCACATTCTGTGTGCATCAGCTTTTGAATGCAGTCCAAATGTAGTTGGAACACAGTATGAATACCTAGAATGCCCTTAGACTGCAGTAAGAATATTACAAATGCACATCGAATGCTGTATGACTGTGGTTTGAATGCCACCCAAAGTCTGGGGCATCAAGCTGGCTAACAAGATGCTGTGAATTGCGCCTCTGGACACGGTATCATATGGAATAATTATTTCATCGTGGATGGCACATTTGCCCTTGGATCATGGCAGATGTCACCGTCTGACGTTGCTCCCAGGTTCATACGAATTACATCATAGGCTGCAGTGTGGCTGCTGAGCACCATGCAGTGGGAGGCACATCTGGAGCAGTTCCAAATGTGATTATTCACTTTATTTACATTATAATGCCTTTTTATTTACATTATAATGCCCTGGTAAAACAGTTGCATCATCAGTCCTTCGAATGGGTTAGATGGTGTACCTTTCATAATATGTTTATTACAGCTGTGACATCAGGGTCAGATGCGCTGTGATGCGCCGCGCCAAGTCACCACAATGCATTGACTCGTCGCACAGCTGCACGTGGTGTTACAGCTATGATGAACATATTTACATATATCACCGATACTTTGTCTAACCCATAAGAGGGAATGACAATGTATCTGTAATGTTATAGTTATTATGGATGTGATCCCCATTCAGATGTGTGCACTGCTCCGCGGCTCTGAGGCGCATTGACTCACAGTGACACCCGGTGTTGTTGGTTTGATTGTGTAATGTTCACGTCTAATTAAGTAAATGAATGTGTGCCACAGACCCTGCTAATTACAATATGTCCTTTGCACACCCCGAGTGGGATGCATTGGTGGTGCTGTTCGGGACATGCCAGTGGGTTTGATGAGCTTGACCATGGCAAATGTCTCTCACTCTCTTGGGAGATCAGACTGTTCAAATGCTGCTTTGACGCCGTGAAAATAATTAGAACACAGTCAGAAAGCAGTTAGAGTCCACCTCAACTGCTGTTCGATATGGTTCCACCTCAAATGCACCCCGAAAGTAGGGAGCATGTGTTCTACATTCGGGCTAGCCACACAACTGTGCCCAACTGCACAGTTGTGTGGCCAGAGTTTTCGATTGTCTCCTGACTTTGCCCGAATGGAGGTTGAATTTTCATTCGTACGGCATTCAGGCTCATTCAGCCTCTAGTGTGACGGGGGTATAATGAATGTCAAGCCCAGTCTCACTTTTTTTTTTTTCATGTGACTGTCACAGTATCAGCCAAATTTTTGTGACAGGTTTTTAAACTCACTATTACTAACCCTACTCCTATCCCCAACCCTAACCTTAACCATAAGCTAATCTTACTCTTTCCCCCCACCCTAATCATAACCACCTGACCCCCCGCTTCACTTTTATTTTCGTGCAGCCATCATGGAATGAATTAGAATGAATTTGTGCTGCCGTGATGAAAAGAGGCACTTTTCGTCACAATATCACAAACCAATAGATTAATGTATATTTTGTGCTTCTGAATCACAACTTGCCGTGAGACCAGGTTGGAATGTTAGTGTTTACTGGGGAAAATTCTCTAGAATGGGGGGAATAATCTCTGAATCCCCTGCCTGTATTGAAAGTGGGATATTTTTGAGCCTATGGACAAGTGTACAAAATTTTGAGAAGTCACTTAAAATAAAACACTTCAATGTATAATATATTTGAACAAGATATAAAGAGGACAAAATATGTTACAATCTCAGACTAACCTTATAGACATTATGCTTCTCACTGAGTGTATCAAAGACGATATAAATCTCGTTCAGCATGTCGACCACCTGCATGGGTGTGATGTGGATGCAGATCTCATTAAACTTGACCACATCGCTGAACAGGATAGTGACATCTGGGAAAACCTGTGACACAAAGCCATGCAAAATCATGAAAGAGAGGCCAAACTGGCTGAATGGCCACATCTCACAAAGTGAACAGGAAATCACCTGTGGACTTCTATGTCAGTCAAAAACAAACCATTTCAGGGATCAATTTTACTTACAGCAAACTATAGCAAGGTCAATTCTGCATGCAGTGATATAGAATTATAGGATTTTCAGAAGGTATAACATAAAACAAAACCATTTTTAGTTGTGATAGACTTCAGGCCACTTGTTGTTTTTGTTCCACTTGGGGTTTTATAGGTGCAGACCAAATTTGAACTCAATCAGACAAGATTTAGAGGTCCCCCAAAGTGACACATTTTCCTCTCCCTCCGCTGGCAAGGCAACGTCACCCTAACGGGAGAAGAGTCTGATGCCATTATTTTTCTTTTACAGGTACATGTGATGGCTTCTAATCACAAAAAGCGGTGGTTGATTGTTCACCCAGAGGACAACATTACTGGAATTACTGGATTACTACATTACGTTTGGGAAAATTGTTGCTTTGTAGGGGGCCCCTAAACAATGTCCAATTACAATAAAATTTGGCACAGATCTTTTATTTTATTAGTGCAACAAGAACAACATGTGGTCCAAAAGATTGTGTGTGTGTGTGTATGTGTGTGTGTCAGAAAGTGACTCCAATTACAGCCAATTATGGATCTTCTGTGAGCCATAAAATGTGATTTTGACTGTGACACAATGTGACATTTCTTTTTATAAATTACATTTCTAGCTTAACTTTCAACCACATGATGAAAACGTCGACTACGGCTGTGATACAAGAAATGGACCTGGGGTTCAAATGAGATGTTCTGGTCTATCTAATATCTAGTGAAACCTGATTATCACATGCATACACTCACTCTTTTGACACCATAATAAAATGATACAGGTTGTCCTACACTTTAACTTTTATTGCACCCAGCTGTTCAAATTTCATGCTATTTAAAGTTTTCAGAGTCATGCTGTGCTTATTAATAAAACCTACTGTTGTACCTGGCATGTCTCCAGTGCAGTGATGCCCTTTCTGAGGCGGTCAGCTACAGCTTTAGGGATCATGGCATACAGCAAAGAGTCTCCTCTTTTCTTTTCTTCATCCAGTTTCTTGATGATTTCCTGCAGTTGTGCATATTTTTGTTGCTCCTACAAGATCACAAGTGAAATGCAAGAGCCTGCAGTTAGAACCTCACCTGTTTCTGCTTGGTTGTTAGCTTGTTAATAGTTTACTCAGGAGCTATTGAGGCACAGCTTTTTTTAAGGGATGGAATTCCTAACCAGGAGTTTGTGCTTTTTATGTTGTGAAGCACCTTGTGGCTCTTGTCTGTGAAAGGTGCTATACAAATAAAATGTACTTACTTACTTACTTACTTACTTAGGAGCAGATCAACAAACACAATTCTTTCAGTATTTTTGAAAAGGTTTTGGGTCATGCTTGTGGGCTGCATCTTAATGACTGACACGGGGTCACTCAAATTTGTGATTAATTGATACCATAATATACTGTACACAGTAAAAACAGAAAAATGTAACACCCTCACCTTCCATCATGTTTAATCCATATTGGCTTCAAACTGCTTGAGTGCCGGTGTATGGTGTACTGGGACCTCTGCAATACGTGATGCACTCTCTATATAACCAAATTAGGGTGTGTGTCTGCATTGCATCAGACCTGTTCCTTGTGTATGCTGGAATCCACCAGGACTGCCTTTTAGTCACCAGTCCTGTTTGTGATTTTCAAGGACAGCATTTCAAGGTGTAGTCACAGATGGGAGGTGTCCAGTTTGGTGATTGTAGAATTGCATCTCTGCTTTTTATGGAGGATGTGGGTCTGTTGGCGTCATCAGACTTTGGCCTCTGATGTGCACTGGACAGGTTTGAGGTAGTGTGTGAAGTGAGTGGGATGGGATCTGAGTCATGGCAAAGAAAAAGCTGAGCCAGAAGGCAAGGCTCTTGATTTATCCATTGATTTATGCTTCTACCCTCACCTATGGTCATGAGATTTGGGTAATGAGCGAAAGAGAAGCTCGCAGATACAAGTGGTGGAAATGAGGTTCACCTGTTGGGTGTCTGAAGGAGCCAGCTGAGGTGGGTTGTACATCTGGTGAGCATGTCTTTGGTTGCCTCCCTGGGGAGGTCTTTCAGGCATGTCCAACTAGAAGGAGAACCTGGTGAGGACCCAGAACATGCTAGATGGATTATTTTCCCAGCTGGTTTAGGAACACCTCAGGATCCCCCAAGAAGAGTTTGAGAACTTGGCCAAGGATAAGGAATTGTGACCTGAGCTGCTTGGTCTGCTGCTACCACAACCTGGACCTGGATAAGTGTCAGACCTGGACTCTGACCTTTTAAGATCACCCAAGTCCAAATGTCATGTGTCCAATAGAAAGGTGATATATAACTTCATATTAATGTTTCATAGTTGCAATAGGCACAACTTTAACCAATTCTGAGGAACAGACATTCTCAATATCCCTTATATATAAGCATTGGGCCCATATTTTGACCTTGGTCTGTCTTTCATCCATCAATCCCTCAATGGATACTCTGATGGCAGCATTTGAGAAGCTGAGTAGTGAATCAGAGCGTCTGGTTTTGAGATTGCAGAGACATTCTTTTATTTTGGCAATGACATACATGTCTCTGGGTCTTTGGCCTTTGAGATCGAAAGGTGCCTGGGAAGAGCTAATGGAGTCATGAGGTCACTAGACAGAGGTGTGTGCCGATATCTTGGCAGGTGAACAAAGGTCCAAGTCTTATGTGTCCTGGTGCTGCCTGTCTTGCTGTATGGTTGTGAGACTTGGACACTAACTAGTGACATAAGGTGACAACTGGATGTCTTTGGTACTAGGTGTCAGGATCCTTGGGTACCTCTGGAATGACTTTGTGTCAAACAAACGGCTACTGAGAGAGACTAAGATAAGGAGTATCACTTGCATTGTAGCCCATTTCTGTGTGCGGAATCCAGCAACCAGGTCCCTGAGTGTTAAGTCTGAGGAGACACCTACGTTTCACCTGGCTGCAGCAGATAGATGGTTATAGATGTCAGAATGGTTGTCTGCCTAGTTGGTTGCCATCCAAAACTCAAGGCGGATCTGTGGTGTTGTGGATGCGGCAAAGTGCAGCACCAGTGCATGCTCCCAAACTTGCCTTGACTTGTCTTTTATTTGATTTTTCGCAAAATTAAATTACTTTGTCAATAGCTGACCACCAAGAATTCTACAATGTTTGGTTCAAAGCAGATAAAAACATTGCAAACTAGAGCATCGCTGTCATAGAGTGCAAAGCTCCGCCAACACTAGTTTCCAATTCCACAAATTTTTACCTTGAAAAACATTTTCAAGGTCAAAGTCCTGTTAGAAGTGGCTTTTCATAAGCAAAAATATAACACAAAATATAGATTAAAAGGGCTTTTCAATGTTAATATCAAATATCTGCTAAATCCACAATACGGATCAGATGCGGATCAAACTTATCTATTCATTGAGAGTGCCAGTTTGCACCTCACTGTCATAAATGAGAGTGACTGAGGCACTTTTGAATAAAATATAATGCAAAATGTACAACAAATGGGCTTTTCAATATTAAATTCCAATGTTCACAAAATCCACAATCCGAATCACATCCTAACTTTGTCAGGTGATAGTGAGTGCCAGTCTGCACCTCTCTTTCAAATATGAATGATTGGAGCATGTTTGATAAAAATATAATGTTAAATACACATTAAATGAGGTTTTCAATGTTAAATTTAAATGGTAACAAAATCTCCAGATCAGATCCGGATTAACCGTCAGTCGATAAAGGATACATCCTACATAACGCTTTCAAATATGAAATAAATTTGATCTTTATTGGCAGAGTTATGAATAAAACATTGAGAGTGCCAGTTTGCACGTCATTGTCACAAATGAGAGTGATTGAGACACTTTTGATTGAGACATAATGCAAAATATACACCAATGGGTTTTTCAATATTAAATTTAAATGTGCACAAACTCCACAATCCGGATCTTTGTCAGTCAGGATACATCCTACATAACGCTCTCACGTATTAAAGAAAGTTATGAATTGAATGAATGAGTTATGAATTTTTGAAAATTTGCTCAGTGTTAAAGGATAGGGATTTTTCAAGTTTTCCAATATTTCTCCTGACTTTGACCTTTGACCCATGACCTTGAAAATTGAATCAGTTCTTGCCTATCAGGATATGAATCCTCTGTAAAAAAGTCATGATGATATATGAAAAATTGTGGGTTACAGGCTGTTCACAAACAGAGACAAACAATAATACTGTAACTTCCACCAATAGAGTTGGGCAGAAGTTATTATTTTGTTCGTCTCACACACAGACAGACACACTGGACCAAAAATGACACAGAAGTGTAACAGAACATGCTGTTGAGCAAAAGCTCCTCTATGATGAGCGCAAAGTTTAAGACTAAGATTTATGATGATGGATGACATGTAAAGATGCAGAGGACCTGATCCAGGGCCAGCTGCAGCTCAGCTGACTGCTGCGTCCCAGCCAAAATCAGCTCTCTGCTGGAGTCGTGAAGGTTCAGATCATTCACGTAGACGCCCATCTTTATCATGTCCTCCACCGTCTCTATGCTGCAAGAAAAAGGTTGGGAAATGAAGTTTTACAAATCTGTAAAAGAGAGAATTAGTTCATTAAACCAATTCTTTCATCAAAATAAGCTACAATTTGAGAGAAAATTCATTTATTCAGACATTGTGGTGTTAAATAAGCATGGAATGGCTGCTAACCATAGCAGAAATGACCAAAAATCATTTTTTGCACAGTCAGAATCAGAATCAGAATTCTTTATTTGTCATTGTTCCTCAGGGGCTCAACGAAATTCAAAAACAGCTTTAAAACAGCTGGTTTAAAATAAATTAAATCACTGGTTGGGTTTTTTATGTCCTACTGACAGGTCACCACAGTGACACACGTGAACCCTACGGTGCCGTTGTTGCATGCGTGAGAAATAAACGTTTCAATACTAATAAGCATAGTTATGGTATAAGCTGCAGTCTTACATGGGTGTTCCCAGAAAGATGAGTGAGTCCCACTGGGGGACATACTTCATCTGGCCCTTCAGGTGCAGAGGCTTTTTTGGAGGCTCCCGCATGTCCTCAAATATGGTCTCACTGCACTTCCCTGAAAACAACCATGATGTTACGTACCATCATAGCGGCACTAAATGCACACTGAAAACACACAAGGAAAATTGAGTTCCAGAAGCAAATTATAAAATTTCATTTGTGGCTATGAGGCATAGTTCAACACGTGCGGAGCTATTAGCAGTGGCGGGCACAATTCTGCTAATCCGCTAACTGCTAATTAGCAAAGCTATCTTTTTTGTTAGTGGATTAGCTTTTCAGCTAACTTTGAAAAACATCAGCGGACCAGTTAGTTTCTGCTAAATTTAGTTCCGCTAACTTTCCATCCGTGAACATTTTTTTTTTTTTTTTTGCTGATAAAATTTAACTGTCAAAAATGTTTGTAAACCCTAAAATCATACATGTTAGTTCCTGTCTGTTGTGTGTCTGCAACAGTCAGACTAGGGTTGCCAACCGTCCCTTGAAAAACGGAATCGTCCCTTATTTGGAAATAAAAGTGTGCGTTCCGTATTGACCTGAAACGGGACGCAGTTTGTCCCGTATTTCTGTGAGAAAAAGTCTGTAAAATGTCAATGGAATTGACTGGCGCTTTATATGGAAACTTACGGTAAATTTGATCCCAGCCTCTCTCCTGCTCTTCACCAATGAGCTGACAGACACGAGTTGACGATACAGAATCACTCTTATCTCATAAAACAAAACAAAAAAGAAAGCAAAAATACATGGGCAAATGGGAAAAGGTGCGCGACAACAGCTGTAAGTATTGTAAGTATTGTTTACTTTTTCAGACTTTCACTGTTACATTGTTTTGGATTATATTTTTTTTGCTAATTTATACACTTTTATAATAATAACACAACAGAGAAAGATTTATTTTTAAAGACATTTTTTTATACTTTGAAGCAGGACAGGATGCTCATATTGAAATTGTAAATGAAAATTTATTTTGCACTAAAAATAAATTGCTAAATAATAATTTGTTTTCCGCATGTTCATATAACAAATGCATGTGTGCATCTACTTAAATTCAGGGTCAAGTCAATAGTCAAATGGTTAAAAATCATTTCACACACACACACTGGGAAGGGTGAAAGCAATGGTCAGTTGGCCTAGAGACCTGGAATGGACGTCACGTGACTAGCGGCGTGCTGCACGGCGGCCATTACTGAGGGTGGAGAGAGACCTTGATCCTGTTAAACAGAAGCGATATGAGGAGAAAAAAGGCAGCCAGTGCTTCATTATCAACTGCATGAACCACAAAAACAAATTCTCCAATACTAAAATTAACTGTACAATAGCCTTAATTACATTAAGGCTATTGTACAGTTAGGCTATTGTGCAGCTCTTGCCTGCCTCTACTGGTGGTTGGGTCTCACTGCGGTATTGTATCACTTCCTGTTCCGGAGCACAGCGGTGTTTTGCTGCATCTGTTAGCTGTTTAATCTGCGCAGTTAGATTGATCTAGTTAACTAGATAACGATTTGTTTCACAGTGTAATCTTCACGTGCCTTAACTAAAGCACTCCCTCTGCTGAATCACCTCTAAATTATTTACACATTATTCACTTTGTGTGTTTTTAGGAATCCGCTAGCTTAGCGCAGCTACTAGCTCTTAGCCGGTTTAGCATGGCAGCTTCTCCTGTCTCTCCCGCACTTTTCTGCTCTGGGTGTGAAATGTTTAGTTATTCCTTGGCCTCCTTTAGCAGTAATGGTACTTGTAATAAGTGTAGCTTAGTCGTAGCTTTGGAGGCCAGGCTGGGCAAATTGGGGACTCGGCTCCGTGCCGTGGAAAATTCTACAGCTAGCCAGGCCCCTGTAGTCGGTGCGGACCAAGGTAGCTTAGCCGCCGTTAGTTTCCCTCTGGCAGATCCCGAGCAGCCGGGAAAGCAGGCTGACTGGGTGACTGTGAGGAGGAAGCGTAGTTATAAACAGAAGCCCCGTGTACACCGCCAACCCGTTCACATTTCTAACCGTTTTTCCCCACTCGATGACACACCCGCTGAGGATCAAACTCTGGTTATTGGGGACTCTGTTTTGAGAAATGTGAAGTTAGCGACACCAGCAACCATAGTCAATTGTCTTCCGGGGGCCAGAGCAGGTGACATTGAAGGAAATTTGAAACTGCTGGCTAAGGCTAAGCGTAAATTTGGTAAGATTGTAATTCACGTCGGCAGTAATGACACCCGGTTACGCCAATCTGAGGTCACTAAAATTAACATTGAATCGGTGTGTAACTTTGCAAAAACAATGTCGGACTCTGTAGTTTTCTCTGGGCCCCTCCCCAATCGGACCGGGAGTGACATGTTTAGCCGCATGTTCTCCTTGAATTGCTGGCTGTCTGAGTGGTGTCCAAAAAATGAGGTGGGCTTCATAGATAATTGGCAAAGCTTCTGGGGAAAACCTGGTCTTGTTAGGAGAGACGGCATCCATCCCACTTTGGATGGAGCAGCTCTCATTTCTAGAAATCTGGCCAATTTTCTTAAATCCTCCAAACCGTGACTATCCAGGGTTGGGACCAGGAAGCAGAGTTGTAGTCTTACACACCTCTCTGCAGCTTCTCTCCCCCTGCCATCCCCTCATTACCCCATCCCCGTAGAGACGGTGCCTGCTCCCAGACCACCAATAACCAGTAAAAATCTATTTAAGCATAAAAATTCAAAAAGAAAAAATAATATAGCACCTTCAACTGCACCACAGACTAAAACAGTTAAATGTGGTCTATTAAACATTAGGTCTCTCTCTTCTAAGTCCCTGTTAGTAAATGATATAATAATTGATCAACATATTGATTTATTCTGCCTTACAGAAACCTGGTTACAGCAGGATGAATATGTTAGTTTAAATGAGTCAACTCCCCCGAGTCACACTAACTGCCAGAATGCTCGTAGCACGGGCCGAGGCGGAGGATTAGCAGCAATCTTCCATTCCAGCTTATTAATTAATCAAAAACCCAGACAGAGCTTTAATTCATTTGAAAGCTTGACTCTTAGTCTTGTCCATCCAAATTGGAAGTCCCAAAAACCAGTTTTATTTGTTATTATCTATCGTCCACCTGGTCATTACTGTGAGTTTCTCTGTGAATTTTCAGACCTTTTGTCTGACTTAGTGCTTAGCTCAGATAAGATAATTATAGTGGGCGATTTTAACATCCACACAGATGCTGAGAATGACAGCCTCAACACTGCATTTAATCTATTATTAGACTCAATTGGCTTTGCTCAAAATGTAAATGAGTCCACCCTCCACTTTAATCATATCTTAGATCTTGTTCTGACTTATGGTATGGAAATTGAAGACTTAACAGTATTCCCTGAAAACTCCCTTCTGTCTAATCATTTCTTAATAAAATTTACATTTACTCTGATGGACTACCCAGCAGTGGGGAATAAGTTTCATTACACTAGAAGTCTTTCAGAAAGCGCTGTAACTAGGTTTAAGGATATGATTCCTTCTTTAGGTTCTCTAATGCCATATACCAACACAGTGCAGAGTAGCTACCTAAACTCTGTAAGTGAGATAGAGTATCTCGTCAATAGTTTTACATCCTCATTGAAGACAACTTTGGATGCTGTAGCTCCTCTGAAAAAGAGAGCTTTAAATCAGAAGTGCCTGACTCCGTGGTATAACTCACAAACTCGCAGCTTAAAGCAGATAACCCGTAAGTTGGAGAGGAAATGGCGTCTCATTAATTTAGAAGATCTTCACTTAGCCTGGAAAAAGAGTCTGTTGCTCTATAAAAAAAAGCCCTCCGTAAAGCTAGGACATCTTACTACTCATCACTAATTGAAGAAAATAAGAACAACCCCAGGTTTCTTTTCAGCACTGTAGCCAGGCTGACAAAGAGTCAGAGCTCTATTGAGCCGAGTATTCCTTTAACTTCATGACTTTCTTTGCTAATAAAATTTTAACTATTACAGGAAAAAATTACTCATAACCATCCCAAAGACGTATCGTTATCTTTGGCTGCTTTCAGTGATGCCGGTATTTGGTTAGACTCTTTCTCTCAGATTGTTCTGTCTGAGTTATTTTCATTAGTTACTTCATCCAAACCATCAAAATGTCTATTAGACCCCATTCCTACCAGGCTGCTCAAGGAAGCCCTACCATTATTTAATGCTTTGATCTTAAATATGATCAATCTATCTTTGTTAGTTGGCTATGTACCACAGGCTTTTAAGGTGGCAGTAATTAAACCATTACTTAAAAAGCCATCACTTGACCCAGCTATCTTAGCTAATTATAGGCCAATCTCCAACCTTCCTTTTCTCTCAAAAAATTCTTGAAAGGGTAGTTGTAAAACAGCTAACTGATCATCTGCAGAGGAATGGTCTATTTGAAGAGTTTCAGTCAGGGTTTAGAATTCATCATAGTACAGAAACAGCATTAGTGAAGGTTACAAATGATCTTCTTATGGCCTCAGACAGTGGACTCATCTCTGTGCTTGTTCTGTTAGACCTCAGTGCTGCTTTTGATACTGTTGACCATAAAATTTTATTACAGAGATTAGAGCATGCCATAGGTATTAAAGGCACTGCGCTGCGGTGGTTTGAATCATATTTATCTAATAGATTACAATTTGTTCATGTAAATGGGGAATCTTCTTCACAGACTAAGGTTAATTATGGAGTTCCACAAGGTTCTGTGCTAGGACCAATTTTATTCACTTTATACATGCTTCCCTTAGGCAGTATTATTAGAAGGCATTGCTTAAATTTTCATTGTTACGCAGATGATACCCAGCTTTATCTATCCATGAAGCCAGAGGACACACACCAATTAGCTAAACTGCAGGATTGTCTTACAGACATAAAGACATGGATGACCTCTAATTTCCTGCTTTTAAACTCAGATAAAACTGAAGTTATTGTACTTGGCCCCACAAATCTTAGAAACATGGTGTCTAACCAGATCCTTACTCTGGATGGCATTACCCTGACCTCTAGTAATACTGTGAGAAATCTTGGAGTCATTTTTGATCAGGATATGTCATTCAATGCGCATATTAAACAAATATGTAGGACTGCTTTTTTGCATTTACGCAATATCTCTAAAATTAGAAAGGTCTTGTCTCAGAGTGATGCTGAAAAACTAATTCATGCATTTATTTCCTCTAGGCTGGACTATTGTAATTCATTATTATCAGGTTGTCCTAAAAGTTCCCTGAAAAGCCTTCAGTTAATTCAAAATGCTGCAGCTAGAGTACTAGCGGGGACTAGAAGGAGAGAGCATATCTCACCCATATTGGCCTCTCTTCATTGGCTTCCTGTTAATTCTAGAATAGAATTTAAAATTCTTCTTCTTACTTATAAGGTTTTGAATAATCAGGTCCCATCTTATCTTAGGGACCTCATAGTACCATATCACCCCAATAGAGCGCTTCGCTCTCAGACTGCAGGCTTACTTGTAGTTCCTAGGGTTTGTAAGAGTAGAATGGGAGGCAGAGCCTTCAGCTTTCAGGCTGCTCTCCTGTGGAACCAGCTCCCAATTCGGATCAGGGAGACAGACACCCTCTCTACTTTTAAGATTAGGCTTAAAACTTTCCTTTTTGCTAAAGCTTATAGTTAGGGCTGGATCAGGTGACCCTGAACCATCCCTTAGTTATGCTGCTATAGACTTAGACTGCTGGGGGATTCCCATGATGCACTGAGTGTTTCTTTCTCTTTTTGCTCTGGGGCAACTGTTTGTTGTGATTTGGCGCTATATATTTAAAATTGATTGATTAATTATGTAAAACAAATGTATATTTTAAAGTCGTTATGCCGCAATTTAATGTCAATATACTGAGACTATAACTCAACGCCATAAGTTCTTTTCATTAAGCTGCGTTCACATGCTGAAACAAAAATGTTTAAATATATTTATGTCTATATATATATATATATACTTGCAGCTGTTGTTTAATATGATATGTACATGGTGGTCACAGGAGGCATTTAAATTTTAACAGTGTGGTTGGAGGGGATGGAGGAGGTACTTTTTACCCTGACTGAGGGTCAAAAGTCATAAATTCTGAATGGCTTTATATCTACTTGTAATAAAATGTTAGTAAAAATCATATATATGTTGTTGTCATTAAAAGACTAGCAGTAATATTACAGTGGAAAAAGCAGCAAGGTAAATGAGCACAATGGCAAGGCATACTTCAGATTAATATTTTAATACATAAGGATTTTTTTATCTAGATATGTATGGGTTTGTTAGACCTTTTAATTAGCATGAATACAACTTACAAGGCTTCATTTATAAAAATCCATCGAGAATTATGACAGGGAAAAAAATCACAGTAAATGAACAGAATGGAATATTTTCTACAAATTTCTACACTTTACATAAAACATTTTCTACCTAGACATGTATGGGTTCATTAGAAAGAGCAATGAAAGGGCTTTAAAACAAGCCTACTTTTATTAAAATCTGTTAACAAATAGCGACAATAGAGCGAGAAAAGCAGCACAGTTTGTCGTAATTTCCCCAAATTTCTGCATTTTACATAAAAGTTTTTTTTTAACCCACACATGCATTGGAAAGAGCTTTCAAAGGGCTTTGAAACAAGCCTACATTTATTAAAATCCATTAAGAAATAGTGACGCTAGTGCAAAAAAAGCGGTCAGTTTATTATTGATGAGCTGCACATTTCCACCCTTAGTAATGGCGCCTTCCTGTCCTGAGTGACGCTAATAGATAGAGGCGCGCATGTCCATTCCAGTCTATATTTCCATGGGCCGGTCAGCCCTGCCAGTGAGGTGTCCCTTATTTATTTTTCAGAGAGTTGGCAACCCTAAGTCAGGCTGATGTTCTGCCTAGAAGAGCTCCTGTAACGTAAATCGACAGTTATGTGCCTCCTTTAAAGACAGCATGTACATGCAAATTTTTTACTTTTTTAAAGTGAAAAGACACTTATTGCTGTATTTTTATGTAAGATAAAACTTATGTGGGATTTCTTCAGTGGGGTAGCTAAATGCGATGATTGAAATGTAGATTTTACAGGTCGCATTCAACACAACACGGGTGAGCCATTCCTGAATATTTTATATATATAATACAGAGATAAACTGTGACATCTAATACTGCAGTTTCCTGCTTTTGATAAAGATGATGACAGTGTTTGGGGCTTTATTTATTTTTATTTATTTTTCGTGCGTTAATTTTGTGTTTGTGATCCTGACTTTACCCAGCAGCCCCTGCGGGGCTTAAACTTGAAACTGGTTTCTCAACAGTGTAATCCGATGCGGCCGCGACTGGGTCAATACTAAAAGTTAGCAGTTAGAGGTAACATCCGCTAATTTTTTTGCGGTTTATCGGTTTAGCATTATAAAAGCTAACTTTTCAGTTAGAGGATTCATGGTTATCGAAGCTAACATTTCGGTTAGCTGTGCCCACCATTTGCTATTAGTGATAAAAACATGTCATAATACAAAATAAAGGATTGAGTTGAAAAATGAAAGCCTTATTTGGATACAAAGGTTAAAGTGTAAACTGTTCTGACCCGTGACAGTCTGGAATGCCAACAATTCAATGTCTTCTCCTGCAGCGTTGGTAGAGCTGTTATACTGGTTGACAGTGTTGCTGTACTCCTGGTCATTCCCCTTCACCTCCTCTGCTGGATTTTGCTCTGAGAATGAACCAGGGTGTAAATTATTGTGAGGTATATTGTTCAATTTATAAAAGAACAGAAATGTTAACGCTTTAATTATTCCAACCTTATACAGTACACCAACCCCAATGTGTGTGTGTGTGTGTGTGTGTGTGTGTGTGTGTGTGTGTGTGTGTGTGTGTGTGTGTGTGTGTGTGTGAAGCCCTGTAATTTTCCTGGCCTTAATTAATTCACATGTTCTTGCAGTAATTAATGCATGAATGTTTGGAAATTAATGGCCATCTGGGAAAACCTGACACATTAATTTTCACATTTTAATGTGCTCATATTAAAAATTAATATTCCAAGCATTAACCTACTTGAGGGGGAACACAAAAGACTTCCTGATGATAAACAACTTCACTTTTCCCCTATCTACATTTTACAATATAGGAAGCTTGTGTGTGTATGTGTGTATTTGCAGACTCCATCACCTTTTCATTTTCCAAAAAATGATTTCAACACATAATATATATGTAAGTCCTTTCGGCACCTCCCTTGTTTTCACTCAGGGGCGCAACAGCAGATATGAGGTGGATTTGCATGTTGATTTGGAACAAGTTGTACAAAGAATGCCCTTCCTGACATAACTCCATATTGGCTTTGAGCCAGGAACCTTCCATACTGGAAATAAGCACACTTAACTGCTTGACCACCACCCCTGCTTGCTTTGTCACCACCCCTGCCAGAAGGTCCTGGGATCCTTTCCCACCTGGTCCTTTCTCTGTGGAATTTGCATGTTCTTCCAGCGTGGGTTCCCTCCGGCTGCTCCGGCTTCCTCCCACTTCCAAAGACATGCAGGTTAGGTGGTTTGTGGATTCTAAATTAACAGTAGGTGTGTGAGTGTTCATGTGTTTTTCTGTCTATATGTGGCTTTGTGATAGACTGGCATCCTGTCCAGGGTGTCAGGGCTCATGGTGGCTTGGCGCAGTAAGCAGTAGGAGGCAAATGCAGACTTGCAGACATAATGGTTTGGAAGGAATAAAAGGCTTTATCTGGCAAACAGGCAGGAGACTCGGTACACAGGAATTCAGACAATAAGGCAGAGGTATCAAGCAGGGTACAAGCAGGGACGTGGTCCAAAAAACGAGTTGAGGTCAAACACACAGCGTCAAGGTGTACAAAAGGCAGAAACAGAGGCAGAGTCAAAAACAAGCAGAGTTCGGGGTGACGGCTAGGTGGACAATGACACAAACAAGCAAGGTCAAAAACCTACTAGGCAAACAGGACATGAACGTGAGGCTGGAAAGTGAACAAAGTCAACAATCGGGCGAGGGACTGTGAGACTGTGAGGGTTTAAATGAGGAGTAGGTGTGAGGAAGGTTCTGTAAGGGGTGTGACCAAGAAAGACAAGGGCAGGTGCAAGAGGGTGCCGTGAGACAAAAAGCAAAGCAGACTGGAGTAAGATAAATAAGTGACAGAAAAACCAATGGTGAAAAAATGTGACGTGCTCAAGACAAACAATAATTAATGTGAACAAAACAAAAGGGGCAAAACTAGGAAATAACGTGACTAGTCTAAAAAGTGGAAAACAAGAAAACTAATAACTATAACCAAAGCTAGAATGGAACTGATACTGGCTAAAGAATAAAAGTGAATACAATGAACGATAATAAAAGTGGCAAAACGAACTATTGGCTAAACAGAAAATAAATGATGAATAGAAAAGAAAACTAGAGACTACTGAATACAGACAATGCAATGAATGACTACAAGAATAGATGAAAACCAAAGAATGAAACCTGTGACCAAAAGCATTACACAAAGAAAATAAATAAACAGAACCAAACTGAGACTTCAATGACAAAGTATAAACATATGAAAAATAAAACCGAAAATCCTCAGTGGAAATCAAGAAGTAAACCCAGACATAAACCTCGGGCCGGGGCAGAACCTGACACAGGGTTTACCCCGCCTCATGACTTATGACTGAAACACAGACAGCAGAAGACTATCCCAGCAAAGTCAGCTCATCATTACCATTCTTAAAAAGTTAAGTCCCTTTGGCCTCTCCATTGTTTTCACTCGGGGGCGCCACAGCAGATCCAAGGTGGCTCTGCACATTGAATTGGCACAAGTTTTATGCTGGATGCCCTTCCTGACGCAACTTCAACATCATTTTCTTCACTTCAGACAAGGAAAACTTTGCCATTGTAAACACATCATCACCAAAATCATTCAGACAAAATTCAAACCCATGAAATTAAAAAGTCTTTGTACCTTTTTTACCTTTGTCATCTTGCTTCTTTACTTTCTCGCTCTCCTCTTTCTCATTTGTCTCTTCTTTGTTCTGTTTCGGGATGCTGACCTTCTGTTTGCTTTCCACCACGGCTTTAGACACCAGCTCAAACACATTGTTTAAATGTGTGTAGATCTGATGGGAGCAAGAAAAGTGATGTTTGTGGCAGTGACCGCATCGAGAGAAATAAGTCTGAGATTGAACAAATTCACAATTAAGTCGACCCGAGTTCATTTTCTGCTTCCAAACTCACATTGTCCCAGCTGAACTCTAGCATGGGTCTGACCAGAGAGAATTCCTCGTTGACTTTCTTTCCCTGAAGGTCAGAGAACACCTCCTTAAGGCCGTCACCGATGCGATACATGGTCATGTCACGGCGGAAAATAACGCTGAAGGGGAACATGTCAAAGAAGATACCACGCTTCATTGGCAGCTTCTCGTAGCTTGGTGCCGTCTTCTGCTGCGGCATGCGGTGCTTAAAGGCGGCATTGTCAAAGTTCATCTTGTACACCTGGACATGGAGGAAATGTAACCTTGATACATTTGAAACTTGGAGAGCTGCCAACCGTCCGGCATCTACCTCCGTGTCCTGCATCCCGCATAGGACACCCATAGGTCCCCCAGTTGTGTGTGTTTCTTTGTACTGTTGATTACATCACTAGTGTGATTTCACTGGTAAGTAAGTCCCTTCAGCTTCTGCCTTGTTTTTTCACTTGGGGTTGCCACAGCAGATCCAAGGTGGACCTGGCACAATGTTGATGCCAGGTGCCCTTCCTGAAGCAACTCCACATTACATGAAGAAGGGGCTGGAGTGGCCTTGAACTGGTGTCGCAGACCGAATGGTCCGCCCTGCCTCCACTGTGCATGCATCATTTCAGAGCTCAGCTGCCCATCTCTTCACCCAAAGTGATCAAATGGATTAATGGGATTATTAGCCATCAGATGACAAGGTAAAACCTCTTAAATCATTCTAAAGTCAGTTTTAAGCAGAAATTAGGCCGTTTTAAGCAGAAACAAGGCAATACTCTGTGACGCTTTGAAATGGTCGACGCGCGGTGAATGCATCAACTAGCAGCTTATGTAGCCGTGGCGCTCTGATCACTTCCTCCATCTTTTATGATGAAATAATGCTGAATTTACATGGAAATGATTGTTGTACAAAAGCTTCAGATATCTGTCGCTGAGGTAGATGATGACTGGAGTGCAGTTTTAACCTTCTGGGGTCCAAGGGCATTTTTTGGACAGTTCACTCGCCTGGCATAAATGTTTTTATTATTGCTGTTAACAGCTAACCCTGCAGCCAACAATCAAGGTTTATGTCTCTTTTTTTTTCAGGACAACCTGTGCTTTCATAATATATATGCTTTTGTTGTGTTTTATTTACAATCAAAAATAAGAAAGAAAAAAGTAAAGCGGGAAATAATTTTCCACACACATTTATTCAAAAAACACAGCAAACTATAATAAACAACTGTTCTGACACTTTATAAAGGTAATTTGAGGTCTTGTGTGAAAGACTGTGCAACAAAAATGTTCAAACAATAAACAAATGCACATTTTGAACAATATATACAAAATGGTCTATGCGTTTTTTTTTTGTTTTTTTTTTTGTCTTCATCTCAAAGTATCACAACACAATCTTCTACTATTGTGATTTGGACTGTTCTGTGCTGCTCCTCAAGCAGCTTTCAACAAACTTTGGCCCACTTTCAGTCTGAGGAGCGGCCCTCCCCCTCGCTCCATTGATATGATAAACAGTGCTTTACGCCAACAAAGCAACAGAGTTATCTAGTAACATTCACATGCAAACTAGTGGAGCAATCCTGATAGTTACACACTCTTTGTTTGAGCATGTGAGATTGTCATCAGAGGCTCTCTGTCTGCTCCGTCTGCTTTCACTGATCGCCGTGTGTTATGGCGCAGGGCGCCGAATAGTATGTACTCATTGGAGCACCCAGGGGGCTATTCAAACGGGCCAACTAGTAACACTCCTCTTTCCATGACAAAAACTCCTGTAACAGTGGAATGTGCCGTTCATTTCTAAACTGGATGCTGTCTTGATCCGGTATGTCGTCTGACTAGCACAGGAATTGCGGAAGACGTGGACATCAGCACTTTTTCGGCACATTGAGACAGACGTGATGAAGCCTCACAGGACATGTTGGGGCATGTCCAGCTCATGCACAATTTCTCGGATACTCACACGACTGAAAAGCAACCAGAAGCCGTCTGAAAGCCACCTGAAAGCCGTCCTGTGAGACCAACTTGGAGGTGGTTTTGTCCCGCGCCATGAGCGGCATGGTGGCGCAATCCTCCACTTCTCTTTCCATGAAAAAAACTCCTGTAACAGTAGAATGTGCTGAAAAAGTGCTGATGTCCATGCCTTCTGCCTTTTTTGTGAAAGTTAGACGACGTCCCGGATCAACAAAGCCTTCACGTTGGAAATTATCTGGTTGTTTGTGTCGGGTTTGAGTCTGTCGATCGGCGCTCGGAGCGCGCCACGCTCTCAGACGCTGTGGGCGGTCTTTAAACTGGCTGGAGCACTCCTTAATCTGTGTAATCCCCATAAAATCGTCACTGAAAGCCATCAAAATTTTCCGAATGGTGTCCAGCTGGAGGTCTCTCACAGTTTCTGGAAAAATTTGATGCAGCAAAGCTCCAAATCGCTCAGACATTTATTCGCAATAAAAATCTGACGAGAGGGGTGGACAAGTGCTCACACAAAGCCTGCTCACAGGTGAATGACGCAACCAACAGGCGTGAAAAAACGCATGCATGCGCATGAAGGTTCAAGCTTGGCTGATGCAATCACACGTGATTCATATCCATATGGTTTTTGCAAAAAATAAAAAGGTCCGATACTTTTTGGACAGACCTCGTACGTCTTAGACATTACTCTTTTGAAAAAATGACTGGCTACTTGAGTTTTCAGTAGGCAGCCAGGTAGGGGTCAATTGAAGAATTAGACAGTGGTCAAAATTTAAAAATGCTCCAATGAAATTGAAAACTACACCACATTATTTGTCTGATCATAAAGATTCCAAAAAGGTATAGTTTGGACTATCTATGACTAAATGTTCAGGAGTTATTGTTGTGTGGGCCGCTGAAGAGGAGGTACTGCTGGCCCACTACCAAAGGGTGCCCTGCCTGAAGTGCGGGCTTCAGGCACGAGAGGGCACTGCCGCCGCTCAAGAACAGCCGGAGGTGACAGCTGTCACTCATCACTGTGACAGTTGTCACCAATCACCAGGTCATCAACCACACTATACAAGCCGGACGACATCTCCACCTCATCGCCGAGATATTGTCTACCTACGAGGTAAATTCTCAGCCGTTGTTGTGCTGACGCACATTACTTGTTTTCGTGTTTGTTGAACTGTTTGCAGGTGTCTTGCTCGCTACTTTCAGCTGGAGGCTGGGTTCGCGGATGGTGGAGGAGTGACGCACTTCACTCCTCACTCCGAACTTCAATAAGTAGGAATACAGACTCTGCATAAACTGTGTACTTGAGGTGGAGGTGTCTTTCCCACCGTAACAGAAACTATTGTTCCAGCTGACTGTTTACTGGGTGTGTTTCCACACACTCATCATATCTGTTTCTCTGCATCCTGCCAGCGTACCAGATCCGACAGTCGGAGACGGTGACCACCTGGGGACTCAGGACTTGGCGGCTCCAGTATCCTTCGGGTTCGGTGGCAGTGGAAATCGTGTGGGATCCAGTTCTTCTTGGGACAGACGTGTCCTACCCTCGAGCCTGCCCACACGTCACCTTGTACATTTTGATTGTAACCCAAATTCTGTGTTTGTCTGTATTCTCGTTGTGCACATTTCACAACAGTAAAGTGTTGTATTTTGGCTCATCTATTGTCCGTTCATTTACGCCCCCTGTTGTGAGTCCGTGTCGTTGCACTTTCCCAACAGTTATGGGGTAAAAACAGCAAAGGCCAGTTTCAGTTTGTACAGGGGTCAAAAGTTAAAGTTGCTCCTATTTTGGTAAAAATTATACAAATTATTAGGTGAGTTAACAGGGTTTTAAAAAGGAATAGTTTGGACCATGTATCATGCTTAGTTATCACATTACGGGGTCACATATGTCACATGTCCAAGTTGACAAGACGTTGACCTTGTTTGACCTTTACTTTGGAGACCAAGCATTCAACACAGTCAAAACTATTTCATTATTAATCCTATTAGCTCAACCAATAATTTGCATCACTTTTTACCAATATTGAAGGAACTTTAACTGTTGACCACTGTACAAACTGTAACTGACCTTTGTCACCATTTTTTTCAGTTATCCGCTGCACTAAAAATATAACTAAAGTTGCATTTGCTTGAATAATTTAGCTCTTAGATTAACATCTGGAAAAACAACTCCCAAGAATATCAGCAAGCAAAACAAGCGATCTGTCCTCAAGGATCAGTAGCTCCTGCTGAACTGGAACTGTAAAGTACACGGGCACACAAAATATAAAAGAGACACATTTAACACAGTTAACAAATTTAGTTGATGCTGGTCTTCAGAAATATTTGACAAGATTCGTAATTATTGTTACGCTGCATGTCTAATCACCCTGCTGTAAATTCAGAGTTTATGTTGTGAAAGTGTTGGAACACGGACCCACAACAGGGGGCGCAATGAACGGACAATGGAGAAAGTAAATAACAAGTTTTACTGTCGTGAAAGTGCACAACCAATACAACAATTGACAATTTGGGTTTACACCGAATTCCACTGGTGTCGTGTGGGCAGGCTCGAAGGTAGGAGACGTCCGTCCAAGTCGAGCCGGAACCACCCAGATTTCCCCTGCCACCGAACCCTGGAAATACTGGAACCGCCAAGTCCCAAATTCCCAGGTGGCCACTGCCTCCGCTCGTCGGATCCGGTACTGCTGGCAAGAGAACAAACACACAGGTGTGGATGCGGCTGCACCCAGTACACAGAGAGGGAAGAAGCTGACTCCACCTCACGTCAATACTGCAGAAAGGTGAGTACTTATCTTTTAGTAGTCAGCTGTTCTGCAAAACTCAGAGAGACAATATAATGTAGCAGAGAATCGTTACCTCTAACGTAAGGCGATATCTCGGCACTGAGGTGGAGACGCCGTCCTCCTGATATACCTCTGTGCTGAGTGGAACAGCTGTGTCTGGTGATGGGTGACAGCTGTCACCCAGGCTACTCCCATAAGGCGGCAGCGCCCTCTGGTGCCTGGAGCCCGCACTCCAGGCAGGGCGCCCTCTGGTGGTGGTGGGCCAGCAGTACCTCCTCTTCAGCGGCCCACACAACAGGTTACCCAGAGTCCAATTTCAATAAACACTTATCTTCATCCAATAAACACTTGATGTCTGAGAATAAACAAACGCTCCTCCTGGTGTCTCACTGAGGGTAATGAAATCATTCCCATACTGACTAGACAGGGTCAAGGTCAGACACTCTTATCATTTCACGAACACTCCACCTAATCCACAGTACATACCACATACGTCATTTTCTCAGTTTCCTCTTTAGACAGGATCTCCACCTCAATGTCTGTGTTGTAGAACTGACGTCCCACTTGAGAGAGCTGTCCTGCAGCGGTCAATAACACACAGAGGTCACAGAGTTTAGTTTATGCACAAAGGTGAGTGATGATGTCCCGTACGATATACACACACTTCAGATTCTCAATATATAAAAGCAATTTTCAGAAAAATACCAGAAAGATGGTTTTATTTGGGATCAGTAATGTTGCTCCCGTATTCAATTTGCATGATTTTAATATATATGTGATATGCTTTAGTTTTTTTTGTATTTTTCATTGAACTGGGCAATTTGTATTTAACATTAAGACTCAACATTTTATTGTGTGATAAAAAAAAGCACAAATACAACCCCAAGTCCAATGAAGTTGGGATATTGTGTAAAATGTAAATAAAAACACAATACAATGATTTGAAAAGACAACACAGGACAAGATATTTAATGTTCATACTGATAAACTTTATTGTTTTTGTGCAAATAATTGCTCATTTTGAAATGGATGCCTGCAACACGTTTCAAAAAGTTGGGATGGGGCAACAAAAGACTGGGAAAGTTGATGAATGCTCAAAAAACACCTAATTGGAAACAGGTGAGTTGAATGCTCAAAAAACACCTAATTGGAAACAGGTGAGTGTCATGATTGATGATATTGGTATAAAAGGAGCATCCCAAAAGGCTCAGCCATTCTCAAGCAAAGATGGGGTGAGAATCACCACTTTGTGAACAACTGCATGAAAAAAATAGTCCAACAGTTTGTTTCTCAACGTTCAATTGCAAGGAATTTGTTGTGTGTGCCGCCAGAAGAGGAGGTACTGCTGGCCCACCACCAGAGGGCGCCCTGTCTGAAGTGCGGGCTTCAGGCACTGGAGGGCGCTGCCACCTTCCAAGAGCGGCCGGGTTGACAGCTGTCACTCATCGGCTATGACAGCTGTCACCAATCATCTGCGCCTCACCCCGCATAAAAGCAGGACGACACCTCCACCACGTCGCCGAGATATCGTTCTTCCAAGGAGGTAACACTCTCAGCCTGAGAATTCCTAAACGTTGTTTGTGGATACATTGTTTGCAGCTGTCTTCCTGAAGGACCGGTGTATGCTGCGACTGCTTCGCTCTGCATTCCGCCAGATAAGTAATTAGACAGGAGCTACACGAGCATGTGATTAGAGGTGGAGGTGGAATAACCACCATCCTTGTTACGGGGTGCACACACACCCACACCTGACTATGTTTGCTCTTCGCCAGCAGTACCAGATCCAACATGCGGAGACGGTGGCCACCTGGGGAACTCGGGACCTGCCGGCTCCAGTATCCTCCTGGTTCGGTGGCGGAGGAAATCGTGTGGTTCCGGTTCTTCTCCAGACGGACGTCTCCTATCGTCGAGCCTGCCCACACGACACCTTTATTAATTGACCTTGTATTCATTCTATAATCTGCTGTGTGTAGTTGTGGCATTCACAACAGTAAAGCGTTCAAATTTAACTTCTCCTATTGTCCGTTCATTTGTGCCCCCTGTTGTGGGTCCGTGTCACTACACTTTCACAACAGAATTTAGGGATTCCATCATCTACAGTCCATAATATAATCAGAAGATTCAGAGAACCTGGAGAACTTTCTACACGTAAGTGGCAAGGCCAAAAACCAACAATGAATGCCCGTGACCTTCGATCCCTCAGGCAACACTGCATTAAAAACCGATATCACTGTGTAAAGGATCTTACAGCGTGGGCTCAGGAACACTTCAGAAAACTATTGTCAGTTAACACAGCTTGTCACTACATCTACAAATGCAAGTTAAAACTAAACCATGCAAAGCGAAAGCCATACATCAACAACATCCAGAAACGCCATTGCCTTCTCTGGGCCCGAGCTCATTTGAAATGGACAGACACAAAGTGGAAAAGTGTGCTGTGGTCTGATGAGTCCACATTTCAAATTGTTTTTGGAAATCATGGATGTTGTGTCCTCCGGCAAAAGAGGAAAAAGACCATCCAGATTGTTACCAGCGCAAAGTTCAAAAGGCAGCATCTGTGATGGTGTGGGGGTGTGTTAGTATCCATGGCATGGGCAACCTACACATCTGTGATGGTACCATCTAAGCAATGTCTTTTTCAGGGACGTCCCTGCTTATTTCAGCAAGACAATGTCAAGCCACATTCTGCACGTGGCTCAGCGTGGCTCCGTAGTAAAAGAGTGCGGGTACTAGACTGGCCTGCCTGCAGTCCAGAACTGTCACCCATTGAAAATGTGGTGCATTATGAAGCGCAAAATACGACAACAGAGACCCCGGACTGTTGAACAACTGAAGTCGTACATCAAGCAAGAATGGGAAAGAATTCCACCTACAAAGCTTCAACAATTAGTGTTCTCACTTCCCAGAAGCTTACTGAGTGTTATTAGAAGGAAAGGTGATGTAACACAGTGGTAAACATACCACTGTCCCAGCTTTTTTGAAACGTATTGCAGGCATCCATTTCAAAATGAGCAAATATTTGCACAAAAACAATAAAGTTTCAGTTTGAACATTAAATATCTTGTCTTGGTGGTGTATTCAATTGAATATAGGTTGAAGAGGATTTTTCAAATCATTGTATTCTGTTTTTATTTACATTTCACACAACGTCCCAACTTCATTGGAATTGGGGTTGTAGTATGGAAAAGCAAACATCAAAAGTTAAAATCAAGAGTAATAATTAAAACCATAATAATACTAACTGCACAATTAGTACATAAAATACATCCAACTTTAAAATAGTTTAAAAAATGCAATTGATATAATAGCACATAAAAACAAACCACCTAGGTTAAATGCCTAAAAACCGTAACAATACCTAAAATCCATAATAATACCGATCATACCTCTCTTTAAAAACATTGACACTGGGCGAGTTAATGACGTGGTTAGGAAAACTGTTCCACAAGGTGACAATTCTGTTGCTAAAAAAATTCTTTGATGTTCGGTCTTGACCTAATAACCTTTAACATAGTGGAGTGGCCTCTCAGACCAGTATAATCTCTAAATTGAAAAAAATGGTTGGAATCAACATTTTCATGGCAGTTTAATATTTTATAAGCTTCAATGAGGTCCCCACTGGTTCTTCTCTTTTCTAGTGTAGTAACTCCGAGTTCCTTTAACCTGTTTTCATAAGATAAATGTTCTAAACCAAGTACAATTATTTAGATCAATTTCAGGTCTGGTTTGCATTTGGCACATTTTATTCTGTGCAGCAAAGCAGGTGAAAACACTGACTATTATTTCTGGCATTTTACTGGATAATCAGAACAAAATATTTAAATAAAAACATCAGTGATGCAAAGGTAAATTAGATAGCCTTGCTTGGATGTAAATGAGGGTCATTTATATACCCCACAATGCTCTTAAAATCAACTATAGATGTACAATTCTGTGACACTCCAAAATGTTGGGAGTGACCAATCAATTATAGGCCTGTAAATATTTTAAGAAAAACCAAAACTGTTACATTACAATATGAATATTCTCACATTCTGCAGTGTAAAAATTAACTAACTGAATTGGTATAGTTGAAGATTTTAATTAACAATAAATGACGAAGATGAAAACATAACAAAATATGGAAAAAGTGAAGCGCTGTGAATACTTTCTGGATGCACTGTGTAATACAGTTGGTCACTGCATTAATAAAGACAATTATTTAATTTATGAAACCCTTTTATTTCGCGGTACCTTTGACAAACTGGGTGAAGCCCTTGCGGGTGCTGCGGTAATGCAGAGTGAGGCTTGTCTCACACTCCTCCTCCACACAGAAACTAGGCGG
The DNA here is from genome assembly GCF_902500255.1 of Thalassophryne amazonica. Taxonomy (NCBI): domain Eukaryota; kingdom Metazoa; phylum Chordata; class Actinopteri; order Batrachoidiformes; family Batrachoididae; genus Thalassophryne; species Thalassophryne amazonica. The sequence continues at coordinate 67,220,161 of NC_047109.1, read as the reverse complement.
CTGCACCTTTGGGAAGGAGAAACGGAAGTATTCGTGCAGGTTGTCCAGCTCATTGATGAAGTCACGGACATTGCGGCCCAACACCTGGGAAAAACACATTACGGACACCAACACAGTTATGCTGTCAACAAAAACAACACAACGTTATCTTCAGTTTCTTTCCAGTTCATTGTGATGTGTTCATTTATGATTTGATCTTAAAAGTTGTCATTTGTTGTAGTTAATTAGAACTAGCTTTGCTGTTATTTCAAGATCATATATAAAGATCCTTGATTTATCATCAATCACCTTTTGAGCTTTAATTTCTTCTGAACTTTGTGGCTACACTCCTTTTTACATATAAAATAAATAATTGTAACCCATACCTTTTTGTGGAAGAATGAAATCATGAGTAAAAATTGAGATTTCATGCACAAAATCACCGCTGATCTGAATCTTTATACAGTTCCTTGCCAAACTCCATGCATGAAACAGAACTTAGTGAAAATGAGAAAAGGGATGACAGTCCAACATTCCGAAACTGTGAGGGAAAAGCCCCACCTAAAGGAGAGCAGCAGCTACCCTGAGTGCATCATCTGTGTACTTTTTATATTATTCTGCTTGAAATTTTCACCCATTTTCCAAACTGTTGTGAGTTTTAACAACTGCTAGTATTAAACCAATCTGTTTATATGTCAAGCATGGGATGTCAGCCTGGTTTGGAAACCTCACTGCACAACTTAAAATTAAGCTCAGTCGTCTGATTCACACCATTATGAAAGTGATTGGAGAGAAAGATCACCAGTCCCTTCAATCTATGTATAACCAGTCTGTCCTGAGGCTGGCTCAGAAGCTAATGACCGAGTCATCACATGTCCTATACACAGAATATGAGTCTTGCCCTCTGGTAGACGTTATAAAGTCTCCCACTGTAAACTTAAAAAAAAAAAAAAATAATTTGTGCCTACTTATTTATCGGGTGCGTACAGTATGGGTTAATGCCAAATACTTATCATGGACTAGACTGTTGAGATGTCAGTCTATTAAGTGTTAGTTATGCCGTGTTGTCTGTCTACTAGTCTAATAGTATGTAGGTTGTTTACTTTTTTAACGTACTGTGAAGGCATATGCTTGCAGCACATGAATCCAATCTGTACCAAAGACGATCATCTGGACCTGGGCGCCGAGGGGTCATCCACTGCACTGTGGCACCCAGGTCCAGATTCCAACATCATCAGTTAAACAGTCGTATTGGGTGGTGTAGCCCTTTTTGTAAAGGTTTTGAAGAACATCCCGACTGTCACCCTCAACTAAGAGGAAAATGGTTCAGATGGTTCAGCCAAAGAACTACCAAGGCGCAGGCCTATCATGAAGTGGAAGCTGCTAGTACAGTATCATTGTCTATAGCCAAGACAGTTTTACATTGCCATGGACTAAGACTGCTGCCCAAGAAAAAAGCTCCTCATCCAAAATTACCACCATCAGTTTTGGCTAAAGTATGAAGGAAGACAAAAACAAAAAACAGAAGGAACAACAACAAATGTCTAGAGGAATGTTTTATGGTGAGATGACCCAAAGTTTGATTTGTTTGGCCACAATGACCAGAAGTATGTTTGGAGGGGAAATGCTGAGGCATTTGACCCCAAGAACACTGTTCCCATCTGTGACATATGGCAGTGATAACATTATGCGCTGGAGGTGGTTTTACTGCCTATTAAATTGTTGCATTTGTGCAAAGTAGCTGGAAAAATGAATGAGAACATTTTCAGACTTCCTTAGTAAAACCTCTTACCAACAACTAGATGGATGAAACTTCCACAGAACTGGATATTTCAAGAGAATTCCAATAGGATTCTTCCTAGATCTGGCTGCCCGTCGAAACTGAGTGATCAGGTAGAGAAGGACCTTAGTCAGGGAGGTGACCAAGAACCTGAAGGTCACTCTGTCAGAGCTCCAGCATTCCTCTGTGGAGAGACGAGAACCTTCCAGAACGACAACCACTGCTTCAAGAATCCACCAATCAGGCCTGTATGGTAGAGTGGCCAGACGGAAGCCACCCCTGAATAAAAGGCACATGACAGCCCACCTGGAGTTTGCCAAAAGGCATCTGAAGGACTCTCAGACCAGGAGAAACACAACTCTCTGGTCTGAGACAAAGGTTGAACTCTTTGGTGTGAATGCCAGGCGTCATGTTTGGAGGAAACCAGGCACCATCCCAACAGTAAAGCATGGTGGTGGCAGCATCATGCTGTGGGGATGTTTTTCAGCAGCAGGAACTGGGAAACCAGTTAGGATTGAGGGAAAGATGAATGCAGCAATGTACAGAGACATCCAGGATGAAAACCTGCTCCAGAGTGCTCTTGACCTCAGACTGGGGTGACGGTTCATCTTTCAGTGAGACAATGACCCTAAGCACACAGCCAAGATATCAAAGGAGTGGCTTCAGGACAACTCTGAATGTCCTTGAGTGGCTTAGCCAGAGCTCAGACCTGATTCTGAATGAACATCTCTGGAGAGTTCTGAAAATGGCTGTGCACCGACACTCCACATCCAACCTGATACAGCTTCAGATTTGCTGCAAAGAGGAATGGGCAAAACTGCCCAAAGATAAGTGCGCCAAGATTGTGGCATCATATTCAAGAAGACTTGAGGCTGTAATTGCTGCCAAAGGTGCATCAAAAAGTATTGAGCAAAACATGTGAATACTTACGTACATGTGATCTCTTAATTAATTTTTAATAAGTTAGCAAAAAGTTTGAAAAAAAAAAGAAACATTTTCATGTTATCATTTTGGGGTGTTGCAAGTAGAATTGTGAGGAGAAAAAATTAATTTACTCTTTTTTGGAATAAGGCTATAACATAACAAAATGTGGGAAAAGTGAAGTACTGTGAATACTTTCCAGATGCAGTTTATGTAATGTTGTGCCAAAAACTATATGTTGCAGGCATTTATAATTTACATTATGATGTCTGTATTTTTACATTCATGAAATTGTCATCCCTTCACTAAATAATAATACCACCCTATAGTTCTGCCAAGAAAAAGAGATCTTCTGAAGCTGCTTGTTGTAACACATACCTATTATGTTGTCATCACTAGTCCTACTTACTCATTGTTTTGTTGTGTGGAACACTGAAACTCCTACGGACTTTCTGTCAACCAAACTACTGATGCACTTCTATTTTTTTGATGATCATATGAGTTTTGGAAAGCAGTGGTAATACTCATGCTTGCACAAACGTATATTTATTCTTGAGATGTGTCACATTCTCAGAGCCAGATACCTTTTTTCCTCAAAATTTCTCACAAACTCCAGAACTGGTATCTGCTGAATAAAATTTTGAAATAGGAAAGCATTTTTTTTTTTATTGATAACTGAAGAAAAAAAAAGATAATGGGATTACCTTAAGTATTCTCTCATATCCATAGTTTCCAATCCTCTTGACCATGTAGACACCAAATGCGTACATCAATTCATCGTGGGTCTTTCCTAGAACCTCACCTGCTGCTTTTGCCAACCGGAGGATCAGGTTATCACTGCAGAAAAGGAGGGGTAATATAATTTATTACCGCTGTATCGACATTTATGTTGGTTTATGTCTCACTAGGATTAATGAAAAACCTGTGGACTACTTTTCAAGAAACATGGTCGAGGAGTGTTACACATGCCAAGAAAGAATCCTTTTAACTTCAGGAACATCCAGGAAATTTATTGGTTCCAAAGCAGAATTTCCTGGTTCAAGACTAGTGCAGCAGCTAAGAGAATATTTACAGAAAAATTGTGCAAATGGTAATACAAGCACCAAAGTTGGCACAAATACTCCTTAGACATTACCGTACTCTTTTGAAAAAAACGACTGGTTCACTTGAATTTTCAATAGGGGTCAATTGAAGAATTACACAGGGGTCAAAATTAAAAATGCTCAAATCATTTTGAAAACTACACCACATTATTTGTCTGATTGCAAAGATTCCAAAAAGGTATAGTTTGGGGTATCTATGACTGAATGATCAGGAGTTATGGGGTAAAAACAGCAAAAATGGTGACAGGTCAGTTTCAGTTTGTACAGGGGTCAAAAGTTAAAGTGGCTCCTATTTTGTTAAAAAATGATGCAAATTATTAGTTGAGTTAACAGGGTTTTAAAAAGGAATAGTTTGGACCATGTATCATACTTAGTTATCATGTTACAGGGTAACATATGTCACATGTCATAGAATTCAATGGACACTGACCTTGTTTGACCTTTACATTGGAGACCAAACATTCAACACAATAAAAACTATTCCATTTATTAATCCTATTAGCTCAACCAATAATTGTAAAATTATATATATATATATATATATATATATATATATATATATATATATATATATATATATATATATATATATAATAATAATAATAATAATAAAAAAGTTCTATTCTGACTTTATGTTTTTGTGTGAATTTAGGTCCATTGTGTTAATGCAGTATGTCAGAATGAAAGAAAAACTGTAAACCTCACACAGGTGAGATTGTGCTGAAAAAAAGTGACACCAAACAAGGCAAAGTAAACAGTTTTTAAAGGTAAATTATGAAGGTAAAACCAAAAGTAGTCGAAACTTGCCAATTATACTCTTGACCCCAGAGGGTAAAGTAGCAAATCCTACACATAATTTTATTATTATAAAAATGAAATGTGCATGGACATAAAAGCATAGTCCACCCATTTAAAACAGTGTGTGTTCCAAGAACTCCCTTTTCTTCATATCACTCAGCTCATAGAATTAAGATGACATTTCTATGGCATATAGAAAGTTACACTGCCCAAATTCTTTCCGCTGAGGGCATAGACACAATTATGTTACAATTAAATGTAAATTAACATAAAAAATTAAAATAAACTTTAAAAATGACACTATGCTTTAATCTTTTTAACAATAATTTATTCAACTTTCCAAAACCTTGTCAATTACACAGAAAACATGGGTCAAATATAACCCACAGACCCCAAATTGGCAGTCCTGTTGTAACACTTCAGTTTTTGTTGTAATGTTATTAAAAATGTAAATTTGAAATTTCTAAAACTTTATCTTGCATCAGGAAACAAATACATGTAGGCATTGTTACAGGTGCTTAGTATACGGTATAAGTGATATTTCAAAGATAGCTCAGAACAAGAAACAGGATTGTGACAAATATTGAATAGATTAAAATGATCATTCATCCAAAATCAGTTTTAAAGATGAAAAATAAAGGTTTTATTGTGTGTTTAAGATTACCACTTATAATGTTAATTTTTTTTTTTAAATATAGGCTTAATGCACAATTATTGTTGGGGAGGTGTCGTAACACGGACCCGCAACAGGGGGCGCAAATGAACGGACAATGGATAAGACAAAGAGTAACAATTTAATGTTGTGAAACGCACAACTGAATACAGACAAAGATAATGCCAATTGAACACAAGGTGACGTGCGGGCAGGCTCGAAGATAGGAGACCTCTGGCGATCGGAGAGCCGGGACCCACACAGCTTCCACCACCAACGGCCTGAAGAACACCGGAGCCGCCAAGTCCTGAGTCCCCAGGTGGTCACCGTCTTCTGTTGCAGACCCTGGTACTGCTGGCAGAAGATGAAAAAACAGTTAATGGTGTGTGTATCCACACACCCAGTAATCCTTTTTCTACAGATCTTCAAGGAGGGAAAACCTCCACCTCCAGACACAATTTCACCCGTGCAGCTCCTGTTAGTCTCTTTCCTGGATGGAGTAAGAGGCGAAGAACGTCGCACTCCCACTATCCGCCAATCCAGCTTCAGACTCAATCCACAGGAATACGGCTGCACACAGAACAATGTTAGATACAACGATAATTCAGCAGAGAAGGTTACCTTCACGGTAGTTGATTTCTCGGCGAGGAGGTGGAGTAATGATCCGGCTTTTATAGAGATGCAGGTGATTGGTGACAGCTGGTGTAAATGAGTGACAGCTGTCACTCTCTGTCTCGGCGCCCTCTCATGCTTGAAGCCCGCACTCCAAGCAGGGCGCCGACTGGTGGTGGTGGGCCAGCAGTACCTCCTCTTCAGCGGCCCACACAACAGGACCCCCCCTCAACGGGCGCCTCCTGGCGCCCGACCAGGCTTGTCCGGGTGACGGCGGTAGAAATCGGCCAGGAGGGCCGGGTCCAGGATGAAGCTCCTCTTCACCCAGGAGCGTTCTTCGGGTCCATACCCCTCCCAGTCCACCAGATATTGAAAACCCCGGCCCTTCCGACGGACGTCCAGGAGCCGACGAACAGTCCATGCCGGCTCCCTGTCGATGATACGGGCAGGAGGTGGTACGGGTCCAGGAGTGCAGAGTGGTGAGGCGTGGTATGGTTTTAGCCTGGAGACATGAAACACTGGGTGAATCCGCAGTGAAGCTGGGAGTTTCAGCTTCACTGCGGCCGGGCTGAGGATCTTGATTATTGGGAAAGGTCCGATGAACCGGTCTTTGAGTTTTTGTGATTCAACCTGCAGTGGGATGTCCTTAGTTGATAACCACACCTCCTGCCCAGGCTGGTATGCAGGGGCCGGGGAACGCCGGCGATCTGCATGGGCCTTAGCCCTCGTCCGGGCCTGCAACAGGGCAGAACGGGCGGTCCGCCACACCGGGCGGCACCTCCGCAGGTGGGCCTGGACCGAGGGGACCCCGACCTCTCCCTCCACAAGTGGAAACAATGGGGGCTGATACCCCAAACACGCCTCGAAAGGGGAGAGGCCGGTAGCAGATGAGACTTGGCTATTGTGGGCGTACTCGATCCAGGCCAGATGGTCACTCCAAGCCGCCGGATGCGCGGAGGTTACGCAGCGGAGGGCCTGTTCCAACTCCTGGTTCGCCCGCTCTGCCTGGCCGTTCGTCTGTGGGTGATACCCGGACGAGAGACTCACGGTGGCCCCCAGTTCCTTACAGAAACTCCTCCAGACCTGCGAGGAGAACTGGGGACCACGATCCGAAACGATGTGCGATGGTATCCCATGCAGACGCACGATGTGGTGGACCAGGAGGTCTGCTGTCTCCTGGGCCGTCGGGAGCTTCGGGAGGGCCACGAAGTGGGCCGCCTTGGAGAACCGGTCCACTATCGTGAGGTTGACTGTATTGCCCTGGGAAGGCGGGAGGCCCGTGACGAAGTCCAGGCCGATGTGAGACCAGGGGCGATGAGGCACAGGCAGGGGCTGGAGGAGGCCCCTGATCTTGTGGTGATCCGCCTTGCCCCTAGCACAGGTGGTGCAGGCCTGGACATAGTCCCGGATGTCGGCTTCCAGTGACGCCCACCAGAAGCGCTGCTGGACCACTGCCACGGTCCTACGCACTCCGGGATGACAGGAGAGCTTGGATCCGTGGCAGAAGTCCAAGACGGCAGCCCTGGCTTCTGGTGGGACGTAAAGTCTGTTCTTAGGACCGTTCCCCGGGTCCGGGTTCCTTGCCAGGGCCTCCCGGACGGTCTTCTCCACGTCCCATGTGAGGGAACGATGGTCTCGATGGGGTCTGACAACTCGGCCTTGGCTTCCTCTTCGTGCACCCGGGACAGTGCGTCGGATCGTTGGTTCCTAGTCCCGGGACGGTAGGTGATCCGGAAGTCAAAGCGTCCGAAGAACAGGGACCAGCGGGCTTGCCTGGGGTTCAGCCGCTTGGCGGTCCGGATGTACTCCAGGTTCCGATGGTCCGTGAAAACCGTGAAAGGCACCGTAGCTCCCTCCAACAGGTGTCTCCACTCTTCAAGAGCCTCCTTCACCGCGAGGAGTTCCCGATTGCCCACGTCATAGTTACGTTCAGCGGGGGTCAACCTGCGGGAAAAGTAGGCACATGGATGGAGAACCTTGTTGGACTCCCCGCTCTGGGACAGAACGGCTCCTATCCCTGAGTCAGAGGCGTCCACCTCCACTATGAACTGGCGAGTAGGATCAGGCTGCACCAGAACTGGTGCAGACGAAAACCGGCGTTTCAACTCCCTAAACGCAGCTTCGCACCGATCCGACCAGGTGAAGGGGACTTTAGTGGAGGTCAGGGCAGTCAGGGGGCTAACAACCTGACTGTAACCTTTAATGAACCTCCGGTAGAAATTTGCAAAGCCGAGGAACTGTTGCAGCTTCCTACGGCTTGTTGGTTGGGGCCAATCTCTCACCGCCGCAACCTTGGCCGGATCCGGGGCGACGGAGTTGGAGGAGATGATGAACCCCAGGAAGGACAAAGAAGTGCGGTGGAACTCACACTTCTCGCCCTTCACAAACAACCGGTTTTCTAGTAACCGCTGCAGGACCTGACGTACATGCTGGACATGAGTCTCAGGGTCCGGAGAAAAGATGAGTATATCATCCAGATATACGAAGACAAACCGGTGCAGGAAGTCCCGCAAGACGTCGTTTACCAATGCTTGGAACGTCGCGGGGGCATTAGTGAGGCCGAACGGCATGACCAGGTACTCAAAATGACCTAACGGGGTGTTAAATGCCGTCTTCCATTCGTCTCCCTTCCGGATCCGAACCAGGTGGTACGCATTCCTAAGATCTAGTTTGGTGAACATTTTGGCTCCATGCAGGGGCGTGAACACCGAATCTAACAGGGGCAACGGGTATCGATTGCGAACCGTAATCTCGTTCAGCCCTCTTTAGTCAATGCATGGACGGAGTCCGCCGTCTTTTTTACCCACAAAAAAGAAACCCGCACCCATCGGGGAGGTGGAGTTCCGAATCAACCCGGCGGCTAAGGAGTCCCGGATGTAGGTCTCCATCGATTCGCGTTCTGGACGTGAGAGGTTGTACAATCTACTGGACGGGTACTCAGTGCCCAGAATCAAATCGATGGCACAATCGTACGGTCGGTGCGGGGGAAGAGTGAGTGCCAGATCTTTGCTGAAGACGTCAGCAAGATCGTGGTACACCTTGGGCACCGCCGTCAGATTGGGGGGGACTTTGACCTCCTCTTTAGCTGTGATTCCGGGTGGAACCGAGGATCCAAGACACTCCCGGTGGCAGGTTTCGCTCCACTGCGTCACCACCCCAGACGGCCAATCAATCCGGGGATTGTGCTTCACCATCCATGGAAATCCCAGAATCACTCGGGAGGTAGAAGGTGTCACAAAAAACACGATCTCCTCCCTGTGATTCCCAGACACAACCAAGGTCACTGGCTGTGTCTGATTATTCTCCATTAGCTATAATTAGGTTGCCAGTTGTGGCCATTTTTAATTTTGTGTTTTGTAGTCATGTACCTAGAATGAAAATATTGATATTGATATTGAACGATCCTCGTGTAAAAAGATCAATACTCAAGCATTTTTTCTGTCCCGAACGCACTGACTGCTGCGCATGCAGATTCATCAAAGTCTACTCTGTCTGTAAGAGCAGTGCTGTGCTGTGTCACACAACACAGAGCAGCGCACCGATGTATTGTGGTCTGTCAGCCCTCTACCTGAGGAGATTTTGTTTTAAGTGGTGTTGAGTGATATCCTTTTAAACAAAAATGTTGACTATGATAAAGTATTTTGTTGTCACGTACAATGTTTGGCGAAATTCTATCCTAGGTCTTTTGGATCTATGAAGCTTAAATATGAAAAAGTATTGGTATTGGTATCGATATCAGTGATACTGGGCCTGTATTTACTTGGTATCGGATCAATACCAAAATTCCAGGTATCGCCCACCTCGAGCTTTGACATAATATATGAGAAACATGTTATATTTACACATAAACAAAGTGGCTTTGGAGCGCCAGAGAGAGACCAGCCAGTGCCGTCACGGTGCCGCTGTACTCTGATTGGCTGTCACCCCCCAACCAAAAAAAAAAAAACAGATTTGCATGATTCATAGTATAAAAATATGAAATAGGATGTGACTTTTAACCTCTTAAAATACCTGTTACGATTGGTCAAAGTTAACCATTTTTGAACTTGTCCAAGTTCTGTGTCCCGAGAATGTTCCTTGTGAATTTGAAGGTCCTGGCAGTAATAACACTGGAGTCGTATGCTGAGCAGTCAGATGGATGGATGCAAAGCTGTTGCAATACCCGATGGCCATATTTGATGGCCTCGGGTAAAAATCAATGTGTTTACCCCAACATACTGTGAAAAGAATGTGAAACCAAGTAATGACATACTTGTACATCTGATGTCTGACAAATTTGAGGTGTGGTATCTCTGCTCGGTTCTCGATCAGTCTCCACACATCCTCTCCGTAGGATTCGTTAATGTAATCATTCACCGCTTCCAAGTACAAGCCGTACATCTTTAGAGACGGAAAATCTTCACACAAACTCAGATGCTAAAAAAAGGAGACACAAGTGTTAGACATGACACACCTGAGATACAAGTGTCCATTTTTAGGGATTCAGGTGTATATATGTGTATGTATCAGGTTATTTATTTATTTATTTATTTTGAAGAAGGGAGACTTTTGCCACTCTTTACAATAATAAAAAAAAAATAATAATAAAAATAAACCTTTTCTCTTGTGGATAAATTGAAAACAGTGACATCCATGAATACAATGCATCTTTGCATGACCTCATAGTGCTAACATGCATTGAACCATCTTTCTGAGATTTTCCAACATTTGGCAAATAAGACATATATTTTTAAAATTATGAAAGTGAAATCACTCAGCCCCTCGTGTTCCCAATCCCCCCCCCACCCCCCCCCCCCGTAACATAAGTGAAACAGCCAAAATAAAACATCATAATGCTAAAAGATGATGTGAAGGTGAAATGCGTGCTTACCCTCAGTGCTGTGTTATCCCGGGTTCCTACTGCGTCTGCCGGCGCCTCGGCATCGTCTCCTGCTGAGAGCTTCCACCTGCAGCTGACACGTTTGCTCTCCGCTGACACGAGCTTGTCAGGTCAACAGGTGACCCGAGTCAAAATAGCAACACTGAGGCATGTTTGTGGCAGGTACTGAAAGAAATACCCCCACCTTCCAAAAAAAAAAAAAAAAAAAAAAATCCAACCACACAGACATCACTTGTTTTATTTATTTGTACAGGAGATAAAACCGTATGTAGGTGTGTCGTTAAAAATCAACATTTTTTTTTTTTTTTTGCACGCTTCATGTAAATCCGAGTGCACGATGTGAGACTCATTATCTGAAATTAGCCCATGCTCTTTAGGAATAACTCATTACGACTACCACGGTTCTTTGCTAATTACTGTAAATTTGCATAATTACGCTCAGGTGCACATTAAGATGACAGGTTTTGTATTGAGACTGGCATTTGGAAGGTTTTGTGTTGTCGGTTTCTTTTGAGAACAAAGATGAATGAATCATTTGTAACCATTCAGGCCTCTCTTATTGTGGCGTCTGTCCTCATGTAACCAATGAAAAACCTCCACATCACTGAAAAGTGACAAAAATTCATGTTTTGTCTCAGAGACGTCTCGAGAAGCTTTATGAAATAAAGCAAAGGCTGAGTCACAGACACAGCACCTGTAATCCAACATACGTGCTCACCCAAAATATACAGTAGGGGGCACTGTTACAACACCCCCATTCAGTGCCGGTTTAACAGCTTCCACTGAGGAAGTGATTTTTTTAAAGCCTACATGACTCTCACTTTGCAGGCAGGCATTCTATTATTACAGAACATTTGCGGCCTTTTACAGCCATTAGATGGCAAAATATAGGGGATGGGGGGTGTTTTTAAACCTTTCCAATATTTTACTTCATTTCCACCTTTGAATTTTAATCCGGGAGATTAGAAAGCCTGTCATGTACAGATTTAATTCAGCAACCGCAGATTTTTTTTTGCCATCCAAAGCGTCACTACCTTCCTCGCGCCTTCACTGCCAAATCAAAGCGAGCCTGTAACACAGTCTCAGAGCGATAACGAGCCGCGCTCTCTTCTGTTTCTTGTGTGGGTTTTTACTGCTCTCCCCCAGCCACCCCACCCCTTAATTTCCTCACTCTCCCCCTTGTTCCTGTCTTTACCAGGTGCTGTTGTGTTCTTTAATGGCCTCGACCCCGGGAGGTCTCCAGCTACCTCTTAGCTGGTGAACAGAGAGACAGATAACGAGGTGCTGATGACGCCGGCAACAACGCCGCACTCTGGCACTTTCATTAAAAACGACGTGACTCATCTTCTTTCGCGACACCAATATTACACCCCGTCTCCTCTCCTTTTCAGCAAGAAAGAGACGCACTGTTTCAAAAGGTGTCCATTCACAGGATTTTTTTTTTCAAACGCTAACAGGCTTCCGGGGAGAGCGCATCCTGTCTATTGTTAGATGTGAACAATAGAGATACTCACATCAGTGTTTTCCCCTTCGTACTGTTTTTCATCTATAGGCGTCGTTTTTCCATATATGTTTCCTTTCTGTGCCTGGCTTGTTATCACGCTCAGCCAGCCTGATCCAATCTCTGGGGACTATCGCAACTAAACCGTACATCTTCAAGACTGTTTGGCTGCAGTACAAAGTGAGTGCTTCTTCATGCTATGCTAGTTTTATTTTAAAACAGCACAAAAAAAGTCTGTCATTCAAACAGGTGATATATATTTTTATTAACATGTCAGCGTAGCGCACAGTGGGGTTATGCTAACACGTTTGAACCATATTACTGTGTTTCAGGACACCAAAGTCACACAGTCTTCATAACACCAGCTCCGCCGGATAAAATTGTAAATCTCTTCAGTGTAGCAGAACCCTGATGGCACCAAAGCTATTGTGATGAATCATGGGAGGGAGCAAAATGGAAATGCTGCCTCTGTGAGGCGCTGTAACTGCTGTGACCCTCTGCTTGAATACTTAATGGAAGTCTGTATGTATCCATACTATCTCTCCCAGTCTTCTCCCACAAAGCACCCACACTGCACGGGCTGCTGGAAAGTGCCATATTTCTCAGCATGCTCCCGTGATACCTCATGCTTATTGGTTTTACTGGAGACACAGCAGGAGCTGGGCTAGACTGGAATGCTAGCTGAATGCTAACGACATCAGGGCACCTTACTGCTTCGTGTAGCAACCACAGGCCCCAGTGTAGCTGTATTTGTAGTTCCTCTTTGAAATCAGTGCCCTCTCTTTTTGCTTCCTCCTTTCTGTATTGTTTCACTTTCACCTGTCAGAAACTATATCCTTTTTTCCACTTTATGTAGCCATAGGGTTGCCAACTCTCTGAAAAATAAATAAGGGACACCTCACCGCCAGGGCCGACTGGCCGACTGACCATTGCCTTCACCCTTCCCAGCGTCTGTGTGAAATGATTTTTAACCATTTGACTGTTGACTTGACCCTGAATTTAGGTAGATGCATACATGCATTTGTTCTGATATGAACACGTGGAAAACAAATTATTATTTAGCAATTTATTTTTAGTGCAAAATATATTTTCACTCACAATTTCAATATGAGCATTCTGTCTTCTTTAAAAATAAATCTCTGTAGTGCTATTGCTTAACTTAAAATTGTATAAATTAACAAAAAAAACAATAGAAAATTTGCATCATCCAAAACAATGTAACAGTGCACATTTACACATTTAGTGTAATAAAAAGTGCAAAAAATAAAGTCTGAAAAGTAAACAATACTGTTGTCGCGCACCTTTTCCACCCAGCCATTTTCCTTTTCTCATTCTCCCCTGTATTTTTGCATTCTTTTTTGTTTGTTTTTTTTAGGAGGAGGAGTAACGACGTTACAGACATTGCTGTCCGTAGGCATATCTGCAGTGCCAGTGTCGGTGTCTGTATCGATATCAGCCATGCTGATTTGTTATTGTCGTCCAGCGACCGTCGTCGGCTCATGACGTCGGTATCTTCTTGCGAGCAGATGTCCCTCGACCAATGAGATAATAGAGATTCTGTATTGTCAACTCGTGTCTGTCAGCTCATTGGTGAAAAGCAGGAGAGAGGCTGGGATCAAATTTACCGTACGTTTCCATATAAAGCGCCAGTCAATTCCATTGACATTTTACAGACTTTTGATTCTCACAGAAATACGGGACAAACTGCGTCCCGTTTCAGGTCAATACGGAACGCACACTTTTATTTCCAAATAAGGGATGATTCCGTTTTTCAAGGGACGGTTGGCAACCCTATGTAGCCACCTGCCACTTTCATCATTTTCTAAAGCAGAACTCTATATTAGATTAATATTGAAATGATTACATAGAAGACTAGAAGCACTCAGAGAGTGCAAACCTCCACCAAGGCCATGGGGTCACTGACGCCATAACATCTACACGCCGTGGAATCATTGAACCTAAAAAAGTCTAACAATGATGTTTGCTCAGTAGTAAAAAAAAGTTTCATCTGCTGTGACTGGATAGCATGTATCCTTAGCGCTTGGCATCACAGTTTATTGCAACTTGCACCTTTCCCAGAAGCTACTGTCATCTGAGCACTGATATTGATATTGCATGTGCTTATAGACAAAAACAAATAAGAGACAAAATTCAATTTATTATTCAACTAAACTGCAAATATATGAATTTTTTAACATTTATGAAACACAAGGCCATAGGGTCACTGACCCTAAAGAGATCGTGATCCGGATCACCACTAAGATTTAATAACTTTTTCCTCTTGTCATTTCCAACCACTCCACAAAATTTCATCAAAATCCGTTCAAAACTTTTCGAGTTATCCTGCTGACAAAGAGACAGACAAACAAACAAACGCAACCGAAAACATAACCTCCTTGGCGGAGGTAATCATTAGATTATTAATATATAAACAAAAATAAATTTAAGAAATATTACAATTTGAAAACAAATGCACCCGAACGTGATGACAGCTGCAACTGCTTAATGCTAACTTTTAACATTGAAGTTGCCATAGACATGCTAACGCGTTAGCATCAGGATCCAGATCATGAGCCGGATCACCACTAAAATTTAATCACTTGTTCCTCTTGTCATTTTGAACCACTCCACAAAATTTCATCAAAATCCGTTCAAAACGTTTTGAGTTATCCTGCTGACAATCAGACAGACAAACAAACAAACAAACCCCACTGAAAACCTCCTAGGAGGAGGTAATTATCCCCCTCCCCCAACAACAAAATGGCGGTAGCAGCCATGAAATCAAAGAGGAATTAAACAACATTATTATCACTTTACCGGGGCGTTGCTAGGCTGGTATCGTAGATTTATGGCGACGCTACCTGGCTATACCCACTCGCTGTGCGTAAACAAATGACGTCATAGTGCGCAGCCCAAGAACATGTCCGCGGGGGGGGGGGACTGTCCGCAGAGGACAAGATGAAAAGGCGAGAAGTGTGTTTTGGTCCCAATATGGATATTCTGGATGATTTTCTCATGGATAGTACAACAATAACCAGCAGCTAAAGCAGCCAGCTTGATGAGGATGCACTGCCGAATTTGGAGAGCAGCGCGCGCCAGCCGACACGACAAAAGTTAAGTGAGCCAACTTTTTATGTACGCGTTACGTGTTGTGTATCTCAGTAAAAAGTGATAATAAAGCAAATAACATGCTGTTGTCGTGCAGTATGCAGTCTAATGCTGCGTTTACACATAACGACGACAAGTCACGAATGCCACGAAGTACACATTCTTGGCCGCTGATCATGAATGTGATACAGGGCAGAGGCGTCAGGTGTCCTCAGGAACTGCTGCAACCTGTTACCACATGTTACGATTAATGGCACATGTTGCTGGAGAATTATCAGGAACCATTACGCACAGTCAAGAATAGTGTTCTGCGTTGCTGCGCTAGTTTGCGCACTATTGTGCGTAACAGCGCATCGTTAAGTTCTGTCACGTTGTGAATGAGGTGAATTGTCTCCACACACACACCCATATTCATCCAACTGAATTCAGATCGCTCCAGTTTTTCAGAAGAACTTTGTGACTGCATGTGTAGTTGGGCTCTGTGCCATGGAGTGGCGCAGAGAGGAGGAGGAAGAGACGGGCAGAGCCAGATGTGTGGCGTCATGTGGCTGTCGTCTCGTGTATTTTCCCAAACATCATGCACATGCAGCAAGTGGAACACCTGCAGGAGCGCGCTGAAGAGCACTGAAATTAGACTTTTAGCCAACAATTAAACCCTGCTGCACCGCATTCAGTTTGATTGTTCGTGCCGAAAAAGTGCTGATGTCTTCCGCAATTCCTGTGCTGGTCAGACGACATACCGGATCAAGACAGCATCCAGTTTAGAAATGAATGGCACATTCCACTGTTACAGGAGTTTTTGTCATGGAAAGAGGAGTGGAGGAACTCCATGCAAAGCAACGCCGTGATGAAGCCTCACAGGACATGTTGGGGCATGTCCAGCTCATGCACAATTTCTCGGATAGTCACATGACTGAAAAGCAATCGGAAGCTGTCTGAGCCATCTGAAAGCCATCCTGTGAGACCAACACGGAGGTGGTTTTGTCCCACGCCATGAGCGGCATGGCGGCGCAATCCTCCACTTCTTTTTCCATGAAAAAAACACCTGTAACAGTAGAATGTGCCGAAAAAGTGCTGATGTCCACGCCTTCTGCCTTTTTTGTGAAAGGTAGACGACGTCCCGGATCAACAAAGCCTTCACGTTGGAAATGATCTGGTTGTTTGGGGTGGGGGAGTGGGGTTTGAGCCTGTCGATCGGCGCTCGGAGCGCGCCGCGCTCTCAGACGCTGTGGGCGGTCTTTAAACCGGCTGGAGCACTCCTTAATCTGTGTAATCCCCATAAAATCGTCGTTGAAAGCCATCTAAATTTTCCGAATGGTGTCCAGCTGGAGGTCTCTCACAGTTTCTGGAAAAATTTGATGCAGCAAAGCTCCAAATTGTTCAGACATTTATTCGCAATAAAAATTCGACGAGAGGGGTGGACCACTGCTCACTCAAAGCCTGCTCACAGGCGAATGATGCAACCAACAGGCGTGGAAAAACTCACACATGCGCACGAAGGTCCAAGCTTGGCTGATGCAATCACACGTGATTCAAATCCATATGGTTTTAGCAAAAAATAAAAAGGTCCGATACTTTTTGGACAGACCTCGTATGTGCTCCCAAGCTGTAGGGGGAGCTCAGTAGAGAAGAATGCAACCATAAAAAAACAAACAAAACTGGTGAGTCACATAGTTCCACTTTAATTAGAAATTAAAAGTGAAGCAGTAGGAGCTGTGGTTATGTTGCTGTGGGGCAACTTTGTGAATGAAGAATCATATTGTCGGTGAACAAAATCGTGGTCACACTACGTATTAAAAGCCAATATTTTTAAAGTTTAGGCAGGTTTACATTAGGACGTGATTCAAGCTGACTTGGATTTCAACGAAACTTGGCTCAGAGATGGAACCTACCAAGAAACAAACTTTCCTGAAATTTCTTGACTGAAAAACAAATGGTGACCTTGCCAGGGGTGATCAAAGTTTAAGGCAAAAAATCCTGATATTTCATTAAATTCCCATCTTTCAAGTGGTGTAACATTCAGCACCATCAAGTCCCCAAGCTAGTTTAACTATCAAATGGCATAGGGAGGCAAACTCTTTCATCTTATATACATATTTGGTTGGGGGATTGATGGCGCTGAATGGTGGGGGCGCTCAAAGTCTGGTCATTTTGTGAAATTGGCTGTATTTAAAGGCCCATAACCCTCTGCACCATCAAGACCCCAACCAGATTTCAATGGTATCAACAAATATAGGCCCTGCTCTATCAAATGCAACTGAAAAAACATTAGAGTCTTGATGGCACTGGCTACTAGGGGGCGGTAAAGTACCTGGTGGCCCATGCCATCAGCCTTTTTTTAAGAAATTTGCAGGAGTGGATAAACCAACATCTCTACTTTATATAACAGTTGGCAGAATTTTGGGGACTCCTCTTATAATGATTTGATACCCCTTTAAAATCAGGTCATTGGTCAGACATTGGTCACTCGACCTGCGTCATTTACAGTACAAGAGTTCATGCATGACTTACTTGGATATGCCTCAAATTGCCTTTTCCCTTGGCAGACTTGAGGATTTAGGTATGGGAAAAATAAGTTCAGGAAAATTCCTATGTTCTATTGAACAGGGCATGTTCACAAGATTGTTGCCATAGCAACTGATACCAATACATGTATTGAATTGACTGTACATATAAGGGAAGGAGAATCAAAAGAAAATATCATCAGATCATACATGCATTCATGTGGTAATTCATGTAATTGGGTTAGTGAGAATGTGTTCAATGACCTGACCACAGGAGTTTCCTGCAGATGTTAAACAACCACAACCTCCTCAGAAAGTACAGCCTGCTCTGTCCCTTCCTGTACAGGTGGTTGGTGTGGGTTGTCAATCCAGTTTGCTGTCCAGCCACAGCCCGAGGTACTTGTAGGAATGAATGCAGCACCTTGATTAATGGGTGGATCTCTAAGTGGCTACGCAGGATCACACCTGCTCATGATTAGTATTTGGGGCTGTACCACCCATGTTTACAAGGGCTGTGATGAAGCTGTAACTTTACATCGAAACATCAGTCCCTGCTTTGTTTTTCACCTTTAGTACTTTTTTTTTTTTTTTTTTTTGCACAGGCATCTGTGTTGCACTGGCATTTCTTTGTTCCTCAACTTTTGTCCTAGCACCAACAGCGAGGGTTCACTAATCTTTGGGTCCATGGGTCCTAACCTTTTTATATTATTTGATGGTGTATATTACAACCCCAAACTGACTTTAAAGTTCACAAATAAATGTAATGCTTTCAAATAACTAACAAACCAGTTCCAGTTTTGTTCAATTTACAAAAATAAAACATATGATTCTGTTGACAAACACCATTAATCACCTTTAATTGTACTGTTGACTATAAATCTGTTGAATTGAAAATCAACAAATAATGGTAATTCACCATAATTAAATGTTTTTTTAATTGTCACATTTGTAATATTACTTAACCTACTTTAGTGCAACATGCAGCCTACCAGAAATTTAAAAACAATTTCAACATGCTATCCTTATAGGACTAGTGGACCCTAGGACTAGTGGGAGGTTCGTAGCACCAACAACTACTGAACTGCATCAAAAACTGAATGGAGCAAAAGTACAGACCACACACACAAAACAACATACTTTTGCACCTCTCAACAAGCCAACAGAAGATGCACTTTGAATTTTTGACAGACAGTCGTGTCAACATTTTCCTTTGTTGGCTCAGCAAGCCTTCCATCAGGGGGCTAGAGTGGAGAGTTTTCAGGAACTCTCTTCTTTGTATCAGCTGCCAATCCACGGGCAAAGTCAAACACAGACATCTGGAAAATGTTTCCACAAAAGGACATCTGCAAAATCGCTGAGGTTCTCCCTTCTGAGGCTGAACTTTAAGCTATACACAATTCCAAGGGGACAGGTATGACTGACAATCCCCTTGTACATTAGACAAAAGTAAAACCTCCTATCAGAAAAAGATGTGAAAAATAGAAGATGGGAAAAAAATGCAGTGATTTTTACATTGCAGGCAATATGAATCCAATAAATTAAATTTTCTGTTTGGTCAACATTTAATTTGTTAATGTACATCCAGTCCTGCATAGAAGGCCTGCAACACATTCCAAAAAAGTCGGAACAGGGTAGGGCTAGTAATGAGGTCAGAACAATTAAAGATATTTCAAGCAGATGTTGTCAACGATTGATCACAATCATGATTTGATACAAAAGCAGTATCCAGGAAAGGACTCCCTTTCTAACCATCGTCTAGCCATCTCGTTTGTCAACAAATGTATGAGACAATTATTGAAATGTTTAAAGGGATTTGCATACTTCTCCCTCTACAATTCAGAATATGAAAGGATTCAAGGAATCTGGAGGAATTCCAGTGCTGAACACCCGTGATCTCCAATCCCTCAGTTGGGTACTGCATGAAGAACTGTCATTCATCAATAACTGATGTAACCACATGGGCAAGGAATTAAGTTGAGAAACCTTTGTCAAGCAATACAATAATGAGTCATATTCACAAATGCTACTTAAAAAATGTATTGCGCCTAAAATAATCTTTATGTTAATCTTGTCCAGAAACGGTGTTGACTTCTTTGCGTGTGGATTACTCTGGGTTGTAGTGGGGCGGCATAGTAAAATAATTGTGCATTTTGTGATAACATCTTGAAATTTGGCACACATATTCTAAATTAACTAAAGTTTATTAGTTAGTTAGTTTATTGTTTATTTAATGTTCATTTTCAGATGTCGACCCATCCTGTAGCTGAATGTAGTCAATGAAGAATTACACAAAGGTAAAAATTTTTAACACTTTTGAACAAAATTTTTCATCACTTTTTAACCAAAATTAGAAAACTTTAATGTTTGGCCCCTATACAAACTGAAATTGACCTATGTCATTCTTCGGGCTGTTTTTACCCCATAAATCCATAACATTCAGTCATTGATAGTCCAAACTATACCTTTTCAGAATCTTTATGATCAGATAAACAATGTGGTATTTTTCAATTTTCATTTCGACAAATGGCTGCCATGGATAACATATTGACAGTTCATGATGGCTCAATATCCAGTTTTATTTAGACTATCTTTGGATATATGTGTACCACATTCTATGATTTTATCACAAAATGCACAATTGTTATGGGCATTTTAGCTAAGCTGCACCACTACTGGACCATCCCACAGTGGAAATGTATATTGTGGAATTTTTTTTTTCTTTATGAATAAATGGACACAGTGTGCTCCAGAACAGAGACAAAAAGTAACATCCAGACTGTTCTCAACAAGTCCAAAAGCCAGGGTCTGTCATGGTAAGGGGTTGCGTCAGTGTCCTTCACAAAGCTCATTTATGAGGCAGTGATACCAGCATGCAGAAAAGTCCACTGAGATTTTGCCACAAAATATGTTGTATACATGACTTTTGGTTTTCCATCCATTTTTTTCAACAGAACAATAAAAGCCCACATGCTGCAAAAGATACAAACACATGGCTGTAGAAGAAGAGGTTATGGGGACTGCACTGGCCTGCCTCTGGTGCTTGACTTGCCCCCATAGAGATATAAGAAGAATTCTGAAACGAAAACTGCAACAATGGGGACCCCATACCATTCAAAGGAATGGCAACATTACAAAGTGGGGAATGCTTTAGTGTCCCAGGATTTTTGTTTTTATTTTTACTTATTTATTTTTTGGGGAATGTGTTGCAGACCTCAAATGCAGAAATGAATCTATATTAAAAGTGAAATGAAGCTAACCACACAAACCATGAAATATCTTTGATTCATTCTGTCAGCAATGAAGCAGTCTTTAACTATACGGTAATTCCAAGGGTCATTCATTCATTCAACAGGAATCACTCCACCCTACTGCACTGAGCAGGACAGTCTGATTTTATGCTCAAGAAGTCAGCGATTTACCACATCCTAGTTCTGTAAGTACTGTGAATGCTTCTGTGCAGCATTTGTTGAGTTTTGCAAAGTGTTTGATGTGAGCTGTTCTGTGGGACATCCTAAACATTTACAGGATCCTGATTCCCTAATAAACAACTGGATATCATTTCTGGGCTGCACAGAGGTGCAAGTGCTGTGCAGAGTGTCATTGACTTCCTCCCAGTGAGTTCTGGTACATTAGGGATGTGTTCTGGCTTCTCCTCCAACATCTTGCATGCCTTTGTCAGTAAGAAAAGGTTCACTGACACTGACTTTGCAGATGATCTTTGTGGAATCAATACGCCCTCATTACAGCACTTGAGAAGCTGAGTGAGGAGTCAGAGTGTCTGGGTTTAAAACTGTGCTGGACTTAGTGTTCAAGAATAAGACCCAGGCTTTCAATGACTTCTTAAACTTAGCTGTCAGACATGTTCACAGAAAAACTGCATATGTTTTGTTTTTTTTTCCCCCCACTGCTCTGGTAACAGCTTTGGGCTGAGACAGTATAAATGTAGCTGAGAAGGTTGAGTTAGTCCATCCCAGCCACTTTGTGGAGATAAGAACTCAAAAACAACAAAATAAAATGTCAATCCTCTGTTCTCAAGCCCAATGCTTTAACCACTAGACCATCACCTCCAGCAATCAGAGATTTCTGACGTCCACCAATCCAGATACAGATCAGCTCTAAAATTCAGTGGAGTCTTCCATGCCCTAATATCTATCTATGGTGCAAATTTGGTGAGGATAGGTGAAGTAGTTTTAATCCTTCAAAGCATATATAAAGTAAAATCTTGATCCAGAATCCGGATTTGGATCCAGATCACCTCAAAAATGTAATGGAGTCTTCTCTGGCCTCATATGTATCCGTAGTGAAGATTTGGTGAGAGTCTGTGAAGTAGTTATGACGTAATCCTTCAAAATGTATACTATAAAGTGAAATCTTGATCCAGAATCCAGATCTGGATCCAGATCACCTCCAAAATTTTATGGATTCTTCCATGGCCTAATATGTATTGGTGTTGAAAATTTCATCAAAATTTGTGCAGTAGTTTTGATGTAATCCTGCTAACAGACCGACAGACAGACATATAAATAAACAGATGATTTTATTACGTCCTTGGCGGACATAATAAATGCTCCCACCTTGGCATTTACCAAGTTAAAAAGCACATAACAAGGATGAAGTAAATTAGTTTGTGGTAAACTTTACTGCACTACTTTATTCTATCAGGTCTAGGTAACTGGTTAGGCTGGATGCAAATGCAGGACTCTTTGTAGGTATAAGCAGTTTACTGTAGCAGTAAACGGGGTCCGGTACACTGTGAGGCAGTCCAACAAGAGTAACAATACCAAAAACATCAGGCAAAGACGTGGTCGAGGATACAGGCAGGTAATCGGAACACACAAGAGGCAAGCAGGTTGAGAATACAAAACAGAGCTGGAGAGATGCACTAGGCGCATCAATCTGGCAAAAGAACAAGGAAAAAGTAGGAGTTTAAATACACCCAGGTGATGAGGTCCTGATTGGGAACAGGTGTGTGTGGAATGCACCAGAAAGAGGGCATGACCAGAGAGAGAGGGAAACACCCACCACCAAGAGCCAGCAGACAGACAAGAGAGAAAAGGACAGACAGACCCAAACGGAAACCCCAGCAAAAGAACAAACAAAAGAAATTAAAGCAAATCAAACTCAAATCCTGACATATTCCAAAAAACAACTCTGTTTTGCCTGTGTAATATTTCATAGATGTGACTGCTGCACCCCTCATGTGACCATCTGTTTATGAGTTAAGCTACAAACCGCTATCAGAAACGTGATGTCCAGTGCGTGGGCAAATTCAAGAAGACATATACAAGAGAATGGGACTGCCAGTTTCCTGCCACGGCAATCTATATTCAGAGTTTGCTTGAAATCCTGTAAAAAAAAAAAAAAAAAAAACCCCTGCATTTTCAACATTTTTCAGAAGTCCACATGAAAAGGAACATTTCACTTGATTCATGTGTTATACATCACAGTGATACAGTGAGGAACCTTGGAGTGATTTTCGATCCCATGCTGTCCTTTGACCTACAAATTAGAGAAACCACTAGCACTGCTTTCTTCCATCTTTGTAATATATTCATGCCTTTGTCTCTTCTAGATTTGGCAATTGCAGCGTCCTATTCTCTGGCTTACTGCAGTCCGACATTAGAGGTTTCCAATGGGTTCAAAATGCCGCTGTTAGAATTTTGACTAGAAGTATAAAATTTGACCACATTACCCCGAGTTTGGCCTCACTTCACTGGCTCCCTGTGTCTGTGCAGTCTGTGAATGATTTTATTACTAACTTATAAAATCATTCACAGACTAGCGCCTCCCTACATAGCCAACCTAATTAAACCTTATGTACCAGCCTGAGCTTTGCGTTCTCAGGATGCAGGATTACTTTGTGTCCCTAACGTTAAAAAGAGGTCAGTAGGCCACAGAGCATTCTCTTATCATGTGTCTGCTTTATGAAACGATTTGCCTGCTGAGATAAAATAGTCAGATTCTGTGAAGTCATTCAAGTCCAGATTAAAGACTCATCTGTTTTCCCTTTCATATGACTAACATACGTGTGTATACTTGTATTTTGTCTTATTAACCCTCTGAAGTCTTGGCTATTTTTGGGCGTTTTTGACTACTTTTGGTTTTACCTTCATAATTTACCTTAAAAAAAACTGTCTACCTGGCCTTGTTTGTTGTCATTTTTTTCAGCACAACCTCACCTGTATGACTTTACAGTTTTTCTTTCATTCTGATATACTGTATTAAAACAGCGACCCAATATTCACCCCAAAACATAAAATTTGAATCAGAAAAAAAGTTAGTTTTTTTACTGTGTGTCAGGATTTGGGTCTTGCCAGCGTTTAATTCTTGGCTCTGTGTTGTTCAGTTACTTTTGTTTATTCTGTTGTGAGGTTTTTGTTCTGTTTGGGTCTGTCTTTCCTGTCTGTCTCTGCTGGCTCTTGGTGGTGGGTGTTTCCCTCTGTCTGGCCACGCCCTCCTTCTGGTGTGTTCCACGCACATCTGTTCTCTATCTGCACCTCATCACCTGGGTGTATTTAAGCTCTCCATTGTGCCTTACTCCCTCGCCAGATTGTAGCGCCTTGTGCCTCTTTCCAGCTCTGTTCGTGTATTTCCTTGCCTTGCTTCATTTTGCCTCATCGTGTTTTTTGACTACCTGCCTGTGTACCTCGACCACGCCTAGCCTGATGTACGAGGTCTCTTAGATAATAAACCGACCCTTTTATTTTATTTTTTAACTATATGGATTTGAATGACATGCGATTACACCAATCATGCTTGAACCCTCGTGCGCATGTGTGAGTTTTTTCACGCGTGTCGGTGATGTCATTTCCCTGTGGGCAGGCCTTGAGTGAGATGTGGTCCCGCCCTCTCGGCTGAATTCCTTTGTTTCACACGCTGCTCGAGACAGCGCGCGTTGCTTTATCAAAATTTTTTCTGGACCTGTGAGGAATATCCGAGTGGACACTATTCGAGAAATTAAGATGGTTTTCTGTGAAAAGTTTAACGGCTGATGAGAGATTATGGGGTGTTTCTGTCGGTGTAAGGACTTCCCACGGAGCGGGACGTCCTGCAGCGCTTCCAGGCGCTGTCGTCGGCCTGTTTCGAGCTTAAAACATCCTAATTTAAGGCTTAATTCACCCAGGACATCGTGAGAGAACAGAGAAGATTCAGAAGAGGCCGGCATGAGGAATTTATGCGGACATTCCACTGTTTAAGGACATTTTTTTAATGAAAGACGTACGCGCAAATTCGCCGAGTCGTTTCCGTGACGACTCGGCAAATCTGTGTGCGCCGCGACAGGAAAAACACCTCCGTGTTGAAAACCATTTGTAGAATTCAGGCGGCTTTTAATGGCTTTCAACAAGTGAGTAACTGAGAAATTGTTTAACAGCTTGGGCATGTTCCAACTTGCCCGTTAAGATTTCCAACGGAGGTGTTTTTCCTGCCGCGACCCCCCGCGGTGGGGTCCAGCCCGACATGCGACTCTGCCCGCACGTTCTTTCATTACAAAATGACCATTCGAATAAACTCCTCATGCCGACTTCTTCTGAAAGTTCTCTGTTCTCTGACGACTTACTGCGTCAACAGAGCCTGAAATGTGGAAGTTTTCAACTTGAAACGGCGAGACGCTGCCGCCTTGAAGCGCAGATCGCCGTCAGGCGCCGTGGACCGTCCTTAAAGCGACACTACCAGACCAAAATCTCTCATCTGCCGTTAAAATTTTTACCGAAAACCAGCTGAATTTATTGAATGGTGTCCACTCAGTTGTGCCTTACAGTTTTGAAAAAAATTTTTATCAAACAAAGCAACAGTCTCTGAGCCATTCCTAAACAATGAAAAAAATCGACGAGCGGGTGGACGACTCCTCACTCAAAGACTGCCCACAGGCGAATGACGTAACCGACAGACGTGAAAAAACTCTTGCATGCCCACGAGGGTTCAAGCATGTCTGATGTAATCACACGTGATTCAAATCCATATGGTTTTTGAAAAAATAATAAGGTCGGATACTTTTCTAATAGACCTCGTATTTGTTACTGTTGCTCTTTTTGGACTGCCTATCTGTGTACCGACCCCAGCCTGTTTACAGAGTAAACATCTTATCTCCACTGAGCTGTGTACCTGCATCCTGCATTTGTGTCCAGCCCGTCAATCCTGATAGTACAATCTGGCCAACAATGGACACAGCAGACGCAGACGTCTTCCAGCTGGTGGTACGCCACCACAGTCGGCAGCTCGCTCTGCAAGAGGACCAGCTAGCCGTTCTGAACTCTGGGATTTGTGAGTTAGCTAAGCAGCAGGCTTCTTTCATGGCCTCAGTGAGCTCTCAGATGGAGCAACTACTCTCTACCATTAAGCGTCAGGCTATGACTAGTACGGCTCTCGCCGATGCACCACTTCCGGGACTGTTGTTAGCCCCGCCAGCTCCTGTACCCATGGTTTGTAATCAACTCTCCCGGCCTGAGCATTTTTCTGGAGAGTCCGGGGATGTCGAGCCTTTTATTACACAATGTGAATTTCATTTTGAATTAATGGCGTCAATGTTTCCGTCCGATAGGGCGAAGATAGCATTCGTCATTACTCACCTGACCGGCCGGGCTACAGCTTGGGCCACGTCGGAGTGGAGCCGCGGTTCGTCATCTTGCTCCTCCCTGGCGGCCTTCACTCATGCTCTAGAGCAGGTCTTCCAGCACACAGCCGGGTGGCAGATTACGCCATTGATTTTCGCATCCTCGCCTCGAAGAGCGAATGGAATGGAACCAGGCGGCGCTCCAAGATGTCTTCTTCCGGGGTTTGAGTGACGTCATTCAAGACCAGCTGGTGGTGATAAACCCGCCGAACGACCTTGATGCTCTGATAGCACTGGCTATCCGGACAGATCGCCGTCTGGCTGACCTTCCCCGCCGAGACAGCCTTCATTACGCCCAGCAAGTCTTCTCGTCGTCAGATCGATCATCCTCTGCCGGCCGCTCTGGCAGCAACGCTCCGCCCAGCTCTGCAGAGAAGCCCATGCGAGTAGGACGGACACGCCTCTCCCTGGCGGAGCATGAGCGGTGTCGAGCGGAAGGACTTTATTGTTTATTTTGGACTTTATTTTTTTATTGTGGTCAGTCAGGTCATGTTGCAACTGTCTGTCCAGTAAAGGGTGCCCCCGTGCGGCCGAGAAGGGTTGTGCAGGTGAGTCAGAGTTCAATTCATACGTCCTCTCAGAATGATTTAATTGCCACTTTCTCATCCGACCATACCACCATAGAATATCCTGTATTCATTGATTCTGGGGCTGACTCTAATCTCATGTCATCCTCTGTTGCCAGGTCCCTCCAACTGAAATTTTATCAGCTTTCACGCCCATTGGTGGTCCATGCGGTGGATGGCCATGAATTAGGTCAAATTGAGTACCGCACCCAACCTGTTTGCATGATAATTTCTGGCAATCATTCTGAACAAATTAGTTTTCATGTATTTGATAACATGACTCACTCTGTGATTCTGGGGCACCCTTGGATGCAACGCCATAAACCTAGTCTAGACTGGACTCAGGGTAAAATTGAAGCATGGGGATCTTCTTGCGAAAAGTCTTGCCTGTCTGCACCCGAGGTTCCAACCAATATTTGTAACTCTGATTTAGAGGGCGTACCAGTTTGCTACCATGATTTAGCGCTCGTCTTTAGCAAAGCTAAGGCTAAGTCTCTACCTCCGCATCGGGAGTACGACTGTGCCATCGATCTTCTCCCTGGGGCGACTCCTCCCCGGGGAAAATTGTTTTCTCTTTCAAGTCCCGAACGAGCAGTGATGAATTCATACATCCAGGAGTCACTGGATGCTGGATTGATTCGTCCATCATCATCCCCTGCTGGAGCCGGGTTCTTCTTCATTGAAAAGAAGGATAAGTCACTTCGTCCTTGCATTGACTATCAGGGGTTAAATGATATCACCGTTAAAAATCGCTATCCTCTGCCACTGATTTCATCTGCTTTTGAGCTGTTAGAGAGCGCTAAAGTGTTCACAAAATTAGATCTTCGTAATGCCTACCATTTGGTCAGGATTAAACAGAGAGATGAATGGAAGACTGCTTTTAACACCCCAACTGGGCACTATGAGTACCTGGTGATGCCCTTTGGGCTCACAAATGCCCCAGCGGTCTTCCAAAATTTGGTAAATGACGTTTTACAAGAATACTTAAACAAAATTTGTTTTTGTTTACCTGGATGACATCCTGATATTTTCTCCCGATCTCCACACGCATACTCAGCATGTCCGTTCGGTCCTGCAGACCCTATTACAGAGCAACCTCTTCGTCAAGGCGGAAAAGTGCGAATTCTGTTGTGTGGGCCACCAGAAGAGGAGGTACTGCTGGCCCACCACCAGAGGGCGCCCTGTCTGGAGTGCGGGCTCCAGGCACCAGAGGGCGCAGCCGCCTCACAGGAGCAGCCAGGGTGACAGCTGTCACGCATCACCTGCAACAGCTGTTACCAATCACCTGATCAGCAGGGGTACATCAGCAGGACGACGTCTCCACCTCTTTGCCGAGATATCGCTCTACCTGGAAGGTAACGTTCTCAGCTGACTGTGTGATCTTTCGACAGTAACCTTTTGTGACTTTTGTGCATTGTATAGCAGACTCTTTGTCCAACGAGAGGTGGAGGTAGTTTTCCTGCCGTGTGGATTGCTGGGTGCAAGCGCGCCCACATTTAAATTGTTTTTTGTTCCTCGCCAGCAGTACCAGGTCCGACACGCGGAGGCAGTGGCCACCTGGGAGTTCGGGACTTGGCGGCTCCAGTATTCCCGGGGTCTGGTGGCGGAGGAAATCGCGTGGTTCCGGTTCTGCTTTGGACAGACGTCTTCTATCTTCGAGCCTGCCCACACGACACCTTTTGTGATTTGGCTTTTTGTCTATTGTTGTAATCTGTTGTGTATGTTGTGCCCATTCACAACAGTAAAGTGTTGTTATTTGACTTCCTCCATTGTCCGTTCATTTGCGCCCCCTGTTGTGGGTCAGTGTACCTACACTTTCCCAACAGGATATCTCAGCCAACGTCATGGACCCCGAGGGGCGTCAACCGGCCGTTGAACGGCCAGTGGAAGAGCAGGGCGCACAGGCGTCTGCAGGAGGAATGATCGGTGAGTTGCAGCGAATCCTCACCGCTTTTACGGCTCGGCTGGATCTGATGACCGAGCAGAACGTCCTCCTTAACCGCAGGGTGGAGGCTCTCGCCGCGCAGGTGGAAGCGCGCCCTCAGGGCGCTGCTGCGGCTCCCCTTCCTGTCGATCCTGTGCGCAATAGTGACGTTCCACAGGTCGTTCAACGACCCCTCCCACCTTCCCCTGAAGCATACATAAGCCCTCCAGAACCGTACGGGGGTTGTGTGGAGACATGCGCGGACTTTCTTATGCAGTGTTCGCTCGTCTTCGCACAACGTCCCGTCATGTACACGACTGATGCTAGTAAGATAGCTTATGTGATTAATCTGCTTCGCGGCGAGGCACGCGCTTGGGCTACAGCGCTCTGGGAGCAAAATTCACGGCTCCTTCTGACATATGATGGGTTTGTGAGGGAGTTCAGAACAGTGTTCGATCACCCAAATAGAGGAGAGACCGCTTCAGCCGTGCTGCTGTCGATGAGACAGGGGCGCCGGAGCGCAGCTGCTTATGCAGTCGACTTCCGCATCGCGGCTGCGAGGTCCGGCTGGAATAGCACTGCCCTCCGCGCCGCCTTCGTAAATGGACTATCGTTGGTCCTGAAGGAGCACCTGGTGGCCAAGGACGAACCGCGGGATTTAGACGGGCTTATTGATCTCGTTATACGATTAGACAATCGGTTAGAAGAACGCCGTCGGGAACGAGACGAAGGGCGTGGCCGGGCACGCGCCGTCCCTCTCCCTTCCGGTTTCGACCGAGTTCCGCCCTCCCCACGCTCCACGGCCTCTACGCTCCATGTGGTGACAGCTCCCCCTGCTGACGAAGCTATGGACATGAGCAGGGCCACATTTAGTGCACCAGATAGACAGAGGAGGCTGGCCCGCGGAGCGTGCTTTGTTTGTGGCTCAATAGAGCATCAAGTGAGGGACTGCCCCGAGCGGTTAAACACCAATGCCCGCCCCTAGACACTGGGTTAGGGGTGGGCCAAAACATTCACGTGGGACATACCCATATTGCCACACGACTCCCAGTGACAATCCTTTATGAGGATTTAACCCTGAAGGCCCCAGCACTGGTGGACACGGGCTCTGAAGGGAATCTGTTAGACAGCAGATGGGCCAGGGAGATAGGGCTCCCTCTGGTGGCGCTTACCTCGCCTGTGCAGGTGCGGGCACTAGATGGCTCCCTACTCCCTCTAATCACACATAAGACACCACCAGTAACTCTGGTGGTGTCAGGGAATCACCGGGAGGAGATCGAGTTTTTCTTGTGACTCCTGCCACCTCCCGTGTGATTCTAGGGTTCCCCTGGAAGTTGCATCCATGTGCCTATCTGTCCCGTAAGTTGTCAGCAGCAGAACGAAATTACTCTATCGGCGACCGCGAACTGCTGGCGGTAAAAGTGGCCTTGGAGGAGTGGCGTCACTGGCTTGAAGGGACACAATTGCCATTTCTAGTGTACACGGATCATAAAAACCTCGCTTATCTTCGCACTGCAAAGCGCTTAAATGCTTGTCAGGCCCGGTGGGCAATCTTTTTCAGTCGATTCAACTTTGTTATCTCGTACCGACCCGGTTCAAAAAACGGGAAGCCTGATGCCTTGTCCAGGCAATACGATAAAGCCGATACACCTTCTGATCCCGGCAATATTCTCCCAGCATCATGTTTTATCTCGGCCATTACGTGGGAGGTGGAATCACGGGTAAAGGAAGCTCTCCGCAACGTTTGCGTGCCTTCTAATTGTCCTCCGGACAAGTTATTTGTACCTGACACCCTTGGGGGGGGGGGGGGGGGGGGGTTATCAAGTGGGCTCACAACAGCCGGTTTTCGTGTCACCCTGGAATCAAAAAGACAGTTCATGTCGTGCAACAACATTTTTGGTGGCCGCATATGGTCACAGATGTTACAGAATATGTAAATGCCTGTTAAACATGTGCTATGCATAAGTCCTCATCACGTCCACTTGCGGGCTCGTTACTACCTCTACCCGTTCCCAAACAGCCTTGGACTCACATCACAATGGACTTTGTATCTGGTCTTCCCCCCTCACGCGGCAACACTGTGATTTTGACTGTTGTAGACAGATTATCCAAGATGTGTCATTTTGTGCCATTGCCCAGTTTGCCTACTGCCAAAGGAACTGCTGAAATTATGTTAACTCATGTATTTCGTCTCCACGGTTTTCCCCAGGATATCGTCTCTGACCGGGGCCCACAATTTGTGTCCAGGTTCTGGAGGGAGTTCTGTCGCTTACTCTGGGCCACCTCCAGTCTCACGTCCGGCTATCATCCCCAAGCAAACGGTCAGACCGAAAGATTTAATCAGGAATTGGAAAAGGGTCTTCGAATTTTGTGTTCTCAGCATCCCTCTACCTGGTCATCCCAACTGCCTTGGATCGAGTTAGCCCACAACAGTCTGCCCTCTGCTTCTTCTGGTTTCTCCCCTTTTCATGTGGTGTTTGGTCATCCTCCCTCTTTGTTTTCTTCCTCCACCCTTCGGTCCCTGGTCCCGTCTGCCCTAAATCTTATTGTCAGGTGCCAACGAACTTGGGAGCGGGCACGTCATGCCCTATGCCATTCCTCGGCACAATACAAAGCTGCCGTGGACTGCAAACGGTCCTCGGCTCCCGTCTACACACCTGGTCAGAAGGTCTGGCTCTCCACCCGGCATTTGCCGCTATGGGGTGTTCCTCGGAAACTGGCTCCCAGGTACGTTGGTCCCTTCCCCGTGTCCAAGGTCATTAACCCTGTTTCTATCCGTCTTCGTTTACCTGGTTCTATGCATGTTCACCCCACCTTTCATGTCAGTCACGTCAAGCCCTTTAGGTCCAGCCCTTTGTGCCCTCCGGCCGTTCCCCCGCCTCCGCCCGGTTCATGGGGGGGGCCGGTCTTCTCTGTGCATCGGCTTCTGGCTTCGCGTCGGAGGGGCCGTGGGTTTCAGTATTTGGTGGACTGGGAGGGGTACGACCCCGAGGAGCGGTCGTGGATTCCCTCCCGCTTTGTCCTGGACCCCTCTCTCATTAGGGATTTTCATGCCTCTCACCCTGCCGCGCCTGGGCCGTCGGGGGCCGGCCTTTGAGGGGGGGTACTGTCAGGATTTGGGTCTTGCCAGCTTTTAATTCTTGGCTCTGTGTTCTTCAGTTACTTTTGTTTATTCTGTTGTGGGGTTTTTGTTCTGTTTGGGTCTGTCTTTCCTGTCTGTCTCTGCTGGCTCTTGGTGGTGGGTGTTTCCCTCTGTCTGGCCATGCCCTCCTTCTGGTGTGTTCCACGCACACCTGTTCTCTATCTGCACCTCATCACCTGGGTGTGTTTAAGCTCTCCATTGTGCCTTACTCCCTCGCCAGATTGTAGTGCCTTGTGCCTCTTTCCAGCTCTGTTCGTGTATTTCCTTGCCTTGCTTCGTTTAGCCTCATCGTGTTTTTTGACTACCTGCCTGTGTACCTCGACCACGCCTAGCCTGATGTATTTGTTACTGTTGCTCTTTTTGGACTGCCTATCTGTGTACCGACCCCGGCCTGTTTACAGAGTAAACATCTCCACTGAGCTGTGTACCTGCGTCCTGCATTTGTGTCCAGCCACATCAGAAGCTCCAAAATTTGTACAGAAATTCCACCTCAATATCCATGTGTACAGACTATCCTGGATGTGTTAGTGGCCAAAAAAAAAAACAATAGAAAAAGGAGGGGGGGGGGGTCTCTACCTGAACCCCTGTGTTCTCTGCCTCTGGAGTCTGCTGACTGCTGGGTCAGTGTGTGTCTCCACCCTGTTCTGTTCCAGAAGCGCATGAGTCCTTGAGAAGATGTAACGAGAAGCGTGTGGTCTAATTCATTGTGAAAATCTGTGCGCACAGATCGGTGAATCCACCTGCTCTCGTTTGTCCAGACCAGAACAATAAAGTTTACTTCATCATCACACTGATCATGCTCTGGTTCAGACTCTGATGACACACTACACGCTTTAATCGTCTTCATGCAGTTCCCAAAAAAGAGAGACTGGATGCGCTGTTCCAGATGTGTGATTATTTTGATGCACTAAATAAATAAAAAAACTACACCACACACTAACCACACAAGCTAAAGCACTCCGCCACACACACTAAAACACACTCCAAGCATGACAAATAACACATAACTTTCAAAACTGATTGCTTTCTCCTTTTTGCTCCAAATGAAACCACAATTTCCCTTCGTTCAGCAACCAAATTACATGGATTGGGGATCATTGTTTATTAGGTAATATATTTTACACCAGTGAAAAAGAAAAAAATTTGTATTTTTTTTTACTTGTTTGCTGTCGCAGACAAAGAGACACAAAGAAAAGTCCGTTCGCAAAACGTGGGCATGCATGCACACACACACACACACACACACACACACACACACACACACACACACACACACACACACACACACACACACACACACACACACACACACACACACACACACATCCATGTGGGGTCTGTGTGTTGTCATCAATCCCACACTGAGTGAATGTGATTGGTTAGTTCTTGAGTTTTCCACAAATGCTAACCCCCCTCTCTCCTGCTGCAGTTGAGGGAGTCCTGTTTCATTCCAGCTCTCGCACTCCTGCAGCTGAATCAAGAAATGAGTCATTTCTGCTGCAGCTGTCTGCAAAATATGTAGTGAATAGGAGAATATCATAAAAAAAAAAAACTTGGATAAATTATTAATCATAATTCAAGTTATACTTGGCCTACAAAATTTAAAAAGTGCTGTGGAAGTTGAAGTCTACACCGATCTGATCTCAGAGTGGGGCAGATGTTGTGCTACGTCCACTTAATTAGGTTATGTGACTTTTGACACGGGGGCACGTCATTCGACTCCAGAGGGTTAAAAATGGAGCAGGCCTCAGTCTCATTATATCAAAATATTGTTGTTTTTTTTTAGTCAAGTATAGGGTTAGATGCCAGCAGCCACATTAGTACCCTTTCTGCTTCTTTGTTGATTTATTACTATCTAAACTAATGCCCTAGGTGCTATTAATTTCTCTGTCTGATGTATTTCTGCTGAGATGTGTTGAGAGCCACATACTGAGTGAATGGATAAGGTGTGACCTGTGCCACACAATGACAGTAAATTGGAGCATCAAATAATTATAATGATGGCCAGAAGTGTCACTGTTTGAGGTAGGGATACAAGACTGGTGTGGTTGATACTGCACACTAAACCTCTGGTCAAGAATAGCCTATTACCCTGCCGAGGACTCTGAATCATCGAATTCCAGCTCGACACCTTGGGACTCTTGGGCTTGGCCTTACAACAGGCTTTGCACCATTACACACTTTTTTGTAGTTGCTTGAAACTTTGTAACTGTTAGAATGGTCAAAGCAGTAGGTCACTCCTCTGAGTCTGGTCTGCTTGAGGTTTCTTCCTGAAAAACCCCAGAGGCAGTTATTCCTTACCACTGTCACCTATGTGCTTAGTCAGGTAAGGTTAGACGTGGCTTGGGACAGTCTTGTTGTGACTTGGCGATAAATAAATTGAATTGAAATTGAACTCACATGCCGGGTTGTCACCTGCTGACCACTGGCACCTGGTGGTCAGTTCAAAAATGTGGATCCATATCAAATAATGAGTTTCATATTTAAAAGCTATAGTCAGAACTTGGTCTGCACAAGCACTAGCACAAACATTGCTTGTTCAATAGCTGGATGAGAGGAGCAATTAAAGCTGAAAATAGGGTGCAGTGCAGTTATACTTTTTTGAATCATTTTTGCAATTTTAGTCTTTCCCTTTATGGTCTGTGCCATTCCTCTACAGCAGCATTACTCTGTGTCTGCATTA
Source organism: Thalassophryne amazonica (assembly GCF_902500255.1). Lineage (NCBI taxonomy): Eukaryota > Metazoa > Chordata > Actinopteri > Batrachoidiformes > Batrachoididae > Thalassophryne > Thalassophryne amazonica. The sequence goes on along the minus strand of NC_047109.1, from coordinate 67,185,398 downwards.
GTGCAATTGAATCTTGCGCTGCTGTCTTAGGCCTTTTGCATTGATTCCTCTGTAGTGATGCTAATAACACCTGACCAAACATACAGTACTTCTCATTTACTGTTTCTATCTACAGGCCCTTTCAGCTGCATCTGCTGGAAATACAGTGCTGTTGGAGGTGTAAAACAGTGTCAAATCCTAACAAAGGCAGTTTGAGAACGAAAACTAGGAGAAAGAGAGCAAAAAAGGGGATGGGTGGGTGGGCTTGCACACTGTTCGGAAAGAAAGGAGATTCAGGTTTCCACATTCTGCATATAAATATTCCATTAACTTCAGCTGGCTCCATAATGGCATGGCAGTACGGTTATGCATTCAGTGCCTGGAATCTGAAATGAAATTATTGGTGGAAGGTGGAGAGGGGGCTAGTGGTGGCGGTGAAATAGCCGTTTCCTTTCTTCCAATTTTCTTCTTTTCCCTTTTTCACCCATCGCCTTATCATGGGTGACACTAATCCAATTTCAGCTGTGCTTGTGACAGCTCTAACATGGTTTTGTGTACTGAACCCATCCCCTGTGTACACTCACACACAGACAAGCACATATACAGCATATCTGATGGACACAAATGCTCACGTACTGTATGTGTGGATATATGATGGGTGGATGGTTGTGCACATGATCTTAGATCGAAAAATATGACACAGTGCTAAATAACCTCGGCCATATGAGCATAGAAATAAGAAGCAGAATGTGGCGTTTTGACCTCTTAAAATAGGTCAAGGTTAACCATCTTTGTACTTGTCCAAAGTCTATATCCCAAGAATGTTCCCTGCGAATTTGAAGACCCTAGCAGTAATTGGAATGGACTTATGCTGAGCAAAGACAGACGGACAGACAGAAGAACAGATGGACGCAAGACCTTTGCAATACCTGATGCCCATATTTTGGCCTTGGGGAAAAAAAAACATTACACATAGTCTCCCTATGATTGCCCAAACTGAAATCATATGCATCACCTCATGAGGTCTGACCTGGACCATCTACTGCCGCCACCTAAAGACCCTCGAGCAATTTCATCAACATTGCCTGATGAGTATCATCCGCATCAGGTGGAAAGATTAGCGTCTTGGCTGAAGTCAAGCGACAGAGCATTGACTGTGTCATCAAGAATGAGCTTTGGTGGGTGGGTCAAATGGTTAGGATGGATGACAGCTGACTTCCCAAGCAGATCTTCCACTCTCAGCTAAGTGAAGGAAAACAGTCCAGGGGAGAACAGAAGAAATGCTGCAAGGACCTCCTGAAGCACAATTGCTCCATCCACTGGAAGACCTGGGAAGAACACATTAAGGAACGAGCCAGCTGGAAAACACTGGAGTGGAAGTCTTTGTAAAAAAAAATGCAAATGTGCAACAGAGGAGAAGAGGAGAAAGTGGAAGGAGAGACAGCAAAATCCTGACCAGCAGAAGCTTTCCGTAGCAACCATGTGCAGCATCTGTAGGAAACAGCGTAGATCAAGAGTGGGCCTCTTCTGTTATTTTGGCGTCTGAGAATCAATCAAGAGCCGATCACCACTGAGAGATAGCCATGATGAGATGTGGGGTTTATGTCAGAGTTATATTCAAGTAAGCATTATGTTAGAATAGCAATATGAGAGAGATAGGTTATGGTTATACTGGCGTTAGTGTACGTAAAGGTTATATTGGAGTTAAGCAAGTCACCCACTGCCAAATTCTAACACCTGATTGGTTACTATAGTGCCAAAAAACAGATTGAAAGCCACTCAGAGCACCTAATGGTGTGCAATGTACGAATAGTGGCATTGTAGAACATTGCAACCAATTAGGATTTTTTTTTAACATGATCACAATTTAAGTGAACAAGGGAATTATAATCTGTGCAGAGAGGGTCTAATATACAGTACTTTAATTTTCCAGGCGGCTCTGGTTTTTAATTTCAGTATAATAATAAATAATATAATAGTATAATAAATAATAATATAATAATAATAATAAATAATAGTATAATAAATAATAGTAGTGCTATGTGAATAAAAAGATTAATCCAGGATTTGAGTATATTTCTTATTGTTACATGGGAAACAAGGTACCAGTAGATTCAGTAGATTCTCACAAATCCAACAAGACCAAGCATTCATGATATGCACACTCTTAAGGCTATATATATATATATATATATATATATATATATATATATATATATATATATATATATATATATATATATAGTTAGAGATGCTTCAATATTTTGTCAGTACCTATTGGAATAAATAATGTCAGCTTGAGTGTGGATTTGGAACCTCAGTTATTTTGATGATGCCAGACTGTGATGTAAACTAAAAATAAAAAACAGAAATTTTGTCAGTGCATGTGCAATTCAGAGACTCACAGTTTGCTGACCTTTTTAAATCTCTTCTGGCAATACAGTTGTGTTCAAAATAATAGCAGTGTGTTTCAAAAAGTGAGTAAAGCTCAAAATCCTTGTAATCTACGTATATACAACCCCAATTCCATGAAGTTGAGACATTGTGTAAAATTTAAATAAAAAAGAATGCAATGATTTGCCTATCCTCTTCAACCTATATTCAGTTGAATACACCACAAATACAAGATATTTAATGTTCAAACTGCTAAACTTTATTGTTTTTGTGCAAATATTCGTTCATTTTGAAATGGATGCCTGCAACACGTTTCAAAAAAGCTGGGACAGTTGTATGTTTACCACTGCGTTACATCACCTTCCCTTCTAACAACACTCAATAAGCATTTGGGAGGACACTAATTGTTGAAGCTTTGTAGGTGGAATTCTTTCCCATTCTTGCTTGATGTGCGACTTCAGTTGTTCTGCAGTCCAGGGTCTCCGTTGTCGTATTTTGCGCTTCATAATGCACCACACATTTTCAATGGATGACAGGTCTGGACTGTAGGCAGGCCAGTCTAGTACCCGCACTCTTTACTACGAAGCCACGCTGTTGTAACATTTGCAGAATGTGGCTTGGCATTGTCTTGCTGAAATAAGCAGGGACGTCCCTGAAAAAGACGTTGCTTGGATGGCAGCATGTGTTGCTCCAAAACCTGAATGTACCTTTCACTATTGATGGTGCCATCACAGATGTGTAAGTTGCCCATGGCATGGGCACTAAATGCACCCCCATACCATCACAGATGCTGGCTTTTGAACTTTGCGCTGGCAACAATCTGGATGGTCTTTTTCTCTTTTGTCTGGAGGACACACTGTCCATGATTTCCAAAAACAATTTGAAATGTGGACTCATCAGATCACAGCACACTTTTCCACTTTGCGTCTGTCCATTTCAAATGAGCTCCCGCCCAGAGAAGGCGGCAGAGTTTTAACTTGCACTTGTAGATGTAGCGATGAACTGTGTTAACTGACAGTGGTTTTCTGAAGTGTTCCTGAGCCCACGGGGTAAGATCCTTTACACAATGATGTCTTTTTTTAATGCAGTGCTGCCTGAGGGATCGAAGGTCACGGGCATTCAATGTTAGTTTACGGTCTTGCCTCTTACAAGTAGAAAGTTCTCCAGATTCTCTGAATCTTCTGATTATATTATGGACTGTAGATGATGGAATCACTAAATTATTTGTAATTGAACATTGAAAAACATTGTTCTTAAGCTGTTGGACTATTTTGTCATGCAGTTGTTCAAAACTTTGAACAACTGCTTGTGAAAGGCTGATCCTTTTGGGGATGCTCATGTTATACCCAATCATGACACTCACAATTAGTGTCCTCAGTTCCCAAATGCTTATTGAGTGTTGTTAGAAGGAAAGATGATGTAACACAGTGGTAAACATACCACTGTCCCAGCTTTTTTGAAACGTGTTGCAGGCATCCATTTCAAAATGAACAAATATTTGCACAAAACAATAAATTTTTATCAGTTTGAACATTAAATATCTTATATTTGTGGTGTATTCAATTGAATATAGGTTGAAGAGGATTTGCAAATCATTGTATTCTGTTTTTATTTGCATTTTACAGAACGTCCCAACTTCATTGGAACTGGGGTTGTATTACAAGCCAAGTGGCCTGTGTATTTGTGTATGCGTATGGCTTTGACCATGGAGAAACTGGTGAGAACTGAAATTTGCTATTTGCTATTTGATATCCTTATACATTTTGGGTTAAGGATGAACACTGACAAAACCGGAAGTTGATAGGACTAATATTTTTTGGGAGAAAATACAGATATTACATAACAACTGTGAACAATGGACGTTGATATTTTGGACTCACACGCCATTCCAAATCTACAGCCTGTGGATCCTCATGGGCAATGCGCTAGTAGCTTAAATTTTCATACATGCAAACCACTGGGAACACTGCACATTCTACTCAAAATTAAAACATGAAGAAAAATTTGTCAAATTTGTTACTACTTTATAGTGTAGGCTCAGAGCAGCATGGTGGCTTACTGGTTAGCATTGTTGCCTCACAGCTACGAGGTTATGAGTTTGATTCCCACCTGTGGCCTTTTTGTATGGAGTTCTCCCCATGTTTGCGTGGGTTCTCTCTGAGTGCTCCAGCTTCCTCCCACATCCAAAGACATGCAGGTTAGGTGGATTGGAAACTTTAACAAAGTTGTCCGTAGGTGTGCATGCGGGTGTGAATGTGTTTGTTTGTCTATACATGGCCCTGCGACAGACGGGCGTCCTGTCAAGGGTGTACCCTGTCTCATGCCCTATGACTGCTGGGACAGGCTCCAGCTCCTTGACTCTTATTTGGAGTAAGCGGTTGAAGATGAATGAGTGTATGCTCATTTGTCATGAAATAAAAATTTGTGTTTTTTTTTTTTTTGGTAAAAGCAAAAACTCACCTGATTCTGTTAATATATAATAATAATAATAAAAAAATAGGGTGCCATGTTTGTTTCACATTCTAATGCCCTCAAATCCAGGATAACTTCCATGATACAAAAACATAAATGTGACATTACGATTGGTATAAATCTGGTCCAGTATTTTTATTCCTCATCTATTCCTTGTAAAACTGTATCTAAAGATTCCCACAACTTCCCTGTGACTACTAATCTTTTTATGTTGTGAAGTTTCAGATAGACTGCCATCCTGATTTAACACGGCAGGCCAAAAATCGATGTTTCAATGAAGTAGGTGGATGCAGTTTTTCTGCATTAGGTTAAGATTTAAACATTCGGTGTATATATGTATACAAAGATATATGCTCTTTGTATTTGCAGGAAACAAGTACCTGTAGCAACTATAATACTGCATAGATTCCATATATTAACAATCCCCAAACCAATGGCCAGGCGGAACAGGCTAATCAAGACCTTGAAGCCGCCTTACGGTGCGTTACGTCCTTCCACCCGTCCAATTGGAGCAACCACCTTCCGTGGATAGAATACGCTCACAACTCCCATACCTGTTCTGCCACCGGACTATCTCCATTTGTAGCCTCGCTAGGCTATCAACCTCCACTGTTTGTTGGGGAAAGTGTAGTGACACGGACCCACAACAGGGGGCGCAAATGAACGGTCAATAGATGAGCCAAAAGGTAACAATTTAATGTTGTGAATGTGCACAACAACTATACAGACAATCTCAGAATATGATAGCAGTCAATACACAAAGGTGATGTGTGGGCAGGCTCGAGGATAGAAGATGTCTGTCCTGAGAAGAGCCGGAACCACACGATTTCTGCCGCCACCAAACCTGGTGAATACTGGAGCCGCCAAGTCCCGAATTCCCAGGTGATCACCGTCCCCGACTGTCGGATCTGGTACTGCTGGTGAGGAGCACAAACAGTGAGATGTGGGTGTGTGCACACCCAGTAACAAAAACAGTCAGAAGGTGGAAAGTCACCTCCACCTCTAATCACACACTCGTGCAGCTCCTGTTAACCACTTATCTGGTTGGAGTGTGAAGCGAAACCGTCGCTGATCACACCAAATGCCAATCCCACAGATAAGGAAACACTTACAGGAAAACAGCTGCAAAGAAGTTCAGACTATTAGTCAGTGTTTTCAGTTTAGCAGAGAATTACCTTCACAGGTAGATGATATCTCCGCAATGAGGTGGAGATGACGTCCGGGTTTTATGGAGTAGTATGATGAAGTGTAGATGGGTGACAGCTGTCATGAGATAAGGAGTGACAGCTGTCACCCCCGGCTGTGTCCGTGGCGGCAGCGCCCTCTCGTGCCTGAAGCCCGCACTTCAGGCAGGGCGCCCTCTGGTGGTGGGCCAGCAGTACCTCCTCTTCTGGCGGCCCACACAACAGGACCCCCCCCTCAACGGGCGCCTCCTGGCGCCCGACCAGGTTTATCCGGGTGTCGGCGGTAGAAATCGGCCAGGAGGGCCGGGTCCAGGATGAAGCTCCTCTTCACCCAGGAGCGTTCTTCGGGTCCATACCCCTCCCAGTCCACCAAATACTGGAACCCCCGACTGTGTCCGTGGCGGCAGCGCCCTCTCGTGCCTGAAGCCCGCACTTCAGGCAGGGCGCCCTCTGGTGGTGGGCCAGCAGTACCTCCTCTTCTGGCGGCCCACACAACACTGTTCCCCAGCCAGGAAGAGGACCTTACGGTGCCTTCCGTGCAATTATGCAGTTGTTGTCAGAAGTTGTACAGATTAACATCACTTTGAGGAGATGGAATCAATTAATCAGTGAAATTACCTGGTGGAGTCGGTGGTTGCAAAGAAAACCTACACCCTCTCTTCCCTTTCTGGAACAAATTGAATACCCCTGCACTAGACCATCACCTTGATGGTCCAAGGATGCACCTGAAGTCAATTTTGAGTTCACTTTTGTGAACACTTATGTACATGTGATTTCTTAGTGTTTTTTTTATTATTATTTTTAATGAATTAGCCAAAATGTCAAAAAATACTTTTTTGACATTGTTATTATGGGGTATAGTGTAGAATGTTTAGAAAAAAAAAAAACTTTAATCCATTTTGGAACTAGAAACACACGGAGAGCGCAAACCTCCGCCAAGGCCATAGGGTCACTGACGTCACATGGAATACCCTTTGTAAAAGAGACTTATTCCACATCATTTCACGCATCTACCATCATGTTTCAGATTCAGTGGTTAACCCTCTGGGGTCCGAGGCCTTTTTTGGACAGTTCACTCGCCTGGCATAAATGTTTTATTATTGCTGGTAACAGCTCTCCCTGCATCCCACAATCAAGTTTTATGTCTCTTTCTTTTTCAAGACAACCTGTACTTTCAAAATATATATGCTATAGCTGTGTTTTATAAGTGTAATAAAGGTTTAGAATCAGAAATAAGAAAGGAAAAAGTAAAGTAGGAAATAATTTTCCACACACATTTATTCAAAACACACAGCAAACTATAATAAACTAATAACACATCACTCCTAAAAACAATCTTTGGTGTGTCATGTGAGGTGAGTCTGCCCTACGATTGGATTTTGGAAACTCGTGACGGTCAACCAATTCTGATTGGACACTCACACTGCTCACATCATCACACAGCTTCTATGAGGAGTACAAAGATGGTGGACAGTGGCTCGAAAGTTCGTGGAGTTAACTTTTCAGCAAAAAAAGTAAGTTTCTATCTCATATCATTAAAAAGCTTTTTATAATTTAGTAAAGCTTGGTCTCAGCCGTCGTATACGACGGCGTCGGCCCTAGAGGTTTAAACCCTTAGATCTTCAGCAACTGTATTTATAAAGAGAAACTGCATGAACTACACAAGTTTTTTTTATTTTCTAATAACAAGTTTATTCAATGAGGAGAAACAAATGCAAAATTATTGTTGTGTCGTAACTTAATTTTTGTTCAGTCTTTGTGACCCGTCTTCATGAAGTTCGATGCAAAAATGTTGAAATTTGCCCTGTCCTGCAATGATAAAGAATCCTTTAAAAAATTACTGGATCCGCATCTTGTTCCAGATCATTACCAAAATATAATGACTTCTACGTTAGGTCAAGATACACTCCTGGTAAAAATTTCATTGAAATCCGTTGAGGATTTTTTGAGTAATCCTGCTAACAAACCAACCAACCAACAAACAAACGGACGCAGCTGAAAACATAAATTCCTTGGCAGAGGTAATAAGGCTGTAACATATAAAAATGTGGAAAAAAGTGTAGGACTGTGAATACTTTCCAAATGTGCTGTACTGCCAAATGAATGTCAAATGCTGTTTTTGTATCAAAAAATGTTCCCTGTATTTCAGTAATGATATGGCTTAGTACAGGTTTTAGTTATTACTGATATCATTGTTGGTGTCAAGTTGGAGCTAATTTGTTGTTGTACAGCTGCAAATCCTGATAAATATGTAGTTTAATCTGAACCATTTTCACCACAGCTGCTGGACAGAGCCATCGGCTGCACTCATAAAGGTCAGTGTAGTTCTGGGTGGAAGCTGAGCGTAACTGAACTTTTAATGCAGTGCACCTCCACAGAGTGCATTCCATACATCATGCATGACCGCTAGATTGTACTGTACCACGCACAATGATGGAGAAGCCACAAGCAAAATGTGTTTTTCTACATGCACTTTAACACTTCTTTCCTGAAACAAGCCACTGCAAGTAATAAATCATCCGCAGCTGCAATAACTGAGATTTTTAAAAACTGAAGTGTCAGTGAAGCCATTCCCGTTTTCACGCTCAGAGCCCACTTACTTTAAAGCACCATTCTCACTTTCACCTGTATGTACACCAGAAGCTCACAATGCATAACCATTGCAATCCAGTGTGTAAAGATCGCAGTTGCCCATGAATGCAACAGGTGCATGATTTGATGATGCAACACAACAGTCTATTATGCAATTTGATGACGACAGGTGCACGGCATGTACTGTGCACTGTGTGCAAAAAGTACAGCCACACACCTGTAATAACATTTTCCCACAACTGTGGCAATTAAGGAATACCTACCAGTGATGTCAGGGTATGAACAGCTTTGTGGGCTCCACGGAAATGCAAGGGATTATCAATGCCCAAGGTCATGACGGAAAATAGCAATTTCTCAATTCAGCCATAGTTAAAGCATAGTTAAACTGGTGGCCTGTACTTGCCCTTAATTATTTCTGCCTCCCAGTGGGCAACATGTTGATCCATATTGATACTGAATCAATGTAGAAATTAATATTTTATTTTCTGTCCTTGTTTTGCATGTTTGACAATTCTTTGTTGTATTTTGTTTATTTGATCTGTGTTTTTGTTAGTATGGTCTAAGCAGTTGGTCACCCTACTGAGTCTGTTCTGCTTGAGGTTTCTTTCTTACCACTGTTGCCAATGCCATTGCTCAGAGAGGTTGGTTAGAGTCATATGTTGTGCTGTGGCACTATATAAATAAATTGAAAATTTGATCAAAACAAATCCTAACGTTGGCTCATTATGGATATGTTCACCACACCTATCAAACATAATTTTAAAATTATTATTATCAACAATCAAAAATCAAGCAAGTGACACGTGCTGCTAAATAAATCAATACACTTCCCACTGGTTTCTGACAGAAATTAGAAATAAATCAAAATACAGGTCAGGGTCTGTACCTAACCACTTTTCGACATATCAATGTCACTGACGTTGCTACAACATTTGATATGGATGTGGCAGCAATGTCGACATAATGATGGCTGATGTCTAAACACAATAGAGCAAAAAAAAAAAAACACAAAAAAACAAAACAAATAAAAAACAGAACAACAACAACAATGATACACTGTTGCCATCCTCTCTTGGGTGGGCCATTGCTTCTTTTTCACCTGTAAGAGGATCAGGTTTTGCTCGAGTCAAGCTGGGACTCTCCTGTTGCCTCACAGCAAGAAGGTCATGGGATCGATTCCCAACTGTGGCCTTTCTGTGTGGAGTTTGTATGTTCTTCCTGTATTTGCGTGGGTTTCCTCCCACATTTTAAAAGACATGCAGGTTAGGTGAATTGGAAACTTAATAACTGTCCAGGTCTCCCTTGAAAAAGAGATCTTGATCTCAATGGGACTAACCTGGTTAAATAAAGGTTAAAAAAACAAAGACAGTGCACTAGTTAGAGTGGACAGCTGGGGGATTCATGCTCCATTTTTGACAAATCTGTCATTGCAAGCAGTCTTTGTTGGACTGAGTAATTTAGAGGTCACTGGTGACTCAGACTGAGGGTTTTTTTTTGAGTCTCTGACAGAAGAGTTACTAGAATGTTCCACAAAGTACCAATTGATGCAAATTGAAGAGGCAGTGGGCCCAGGTGCCTCCACTCAGCCAATCAGCAGCTCTGAGAACACACACACACACACACACACACACACACACACACACACACACACACACACACACACACACACACACACACACACACACACACACACCAGCCGCTTACTCCAGTTAAGGGTCATGGGGGGCTGTCATAGGGCATGAGGTGGAGTACACCCTGAACAGGACGCCAGTTTGTCAGAGGGCCACATATAGACAAAGACATTCACACCAATGGACAATTTAAAGTTTCCAATTCACCTAACCTGCGTGTCTTTGGATGTGGGAGGAAGCCGGAGCACCCAGAGGGAACCCACGCAAACACCTGGAGAACATGCAAACTCCACACAGAAAAGCCACAGGTCGGAACCGATCCCATGACCTTCTTGGTGTGAGGCAACAGAGCTAACCACTAATCCACTGTGCCGCCCTACTCTGAGAAGAGTGTACTGCAATTTATGCTTAATATTCAGATATGCTTAACATAAGCAGGTTCACAAAGCCTGTACACAATGAGACTGAATGGAAAATAGTGTTAACATATTAAAAGTAAACAGTAATTGTCAAATACAAAAATCATTACATCACTTCAGGGAGTTTTGAAGGCTTGCAGATATGTGATCATGAAACCTCTCACTTGAGCACCAGGTTCCAGTGTATAGTGTGGATACCCCGGGTACGGAATATTTGGAAATGATACTCTGTGTCAGGTCAGGTTCGGTCACGTCAGCACAAAGATAATGAACATACGGAATGTTTCTGAATGATAATGTCATAGCCCTGCCTCTCTAAGATCAACATGTCATTCATTATGAGCGGCTATTGTTGGTAACAGCATAATTTAATATACTTTTTTGTTTGTTGTCTTAGTGGTTCATTAATTCGATTTGGTTTTATTGCTTGCGGAATGCTGAAGAGACAACGGATGGCTGTGGTGAACACTGATCATGAATAAATAGAGCGCTGTGATGTTAATAAAGTAATTGCAGAAAGAACTTTCAGATTTTAAAATAAGCTATTTTTTTTTTCTTTCTTCTTCTTGTTGGCAGTGGAACAAAGCAGTGGCGGGCTGAGAAACACAGCCGGAGCACCGTATTATAACAGAGAGGGACTTCTTTAAAAATGCTGTGTTTATTCACGAGCAATAATAAGGAATTAAAGTATTTCCAGGCATCATCTTCCCAAACAAGGCTGTCTTATGTGGATAACAGTTTTCGAAAGGCTGTGATGATGAATCCATCTGAAAGGACAGAACAGGTCAGATTACAAGACTATTTACTCTGAGCGCTGGGGTAGCCAACAGGTCTGCTTCACATAATGCAAATATTCATTTTTGTTAACAAAAATAAAAGATAACACAGCATCTAAGAGTTTTCCTCCTGTTTGTGGGAATTTGTTTAGGATGGGAATAACAGACTTACATCATCGGATTCAGGTCAGGTTCAGACAGAAACATCAAAATGCCTGTTGGGTTTGGTCACTACTATGTCAGATGCATGTTGGGTTCGGACAGAAATATGAGGCCTGAACTGCACTCTATTCCACTGCACCCTGGGTGAGAGATGACATTTTTTTGTTTCATAATGTGGCCAAATACTCTCACGATTGAGAGTTCATATCCAACCCCATGCACTCTGTCCCCTCCATTACCATCTACAGTGTGGATATTCTGAGTGCAAAATGTTGCTGGACACGCCCCAAAGGAATTTGCGGAATACACGTGAATTGTCAAGATAGGGCCCTAGCATTTCAGAACATTTCAGAAATGTCTAATAGTTAAAGGGTAATATGTTAATTTCCCAAACAACAGCATATATCTATTGCCATGTTTGCAGCCATGTGATGCTTAAGCCTATAGCAGTGATTAAAAAAAAAAAAAAACTGGACCTCAGAGACCTCCAGTATGTTTTCCATTTGTCCTTGATCTTGACTGGGTGAACACCCAGAACAAAGCTAATTAGCTGCGGTTGCTAGCAGGGAGAGAGATAAAACAGAGAGCTGAGAGTCCCTAGGGACCAGAGTTGAGCAGTATGTAGTTAGATTATATTTTCCACTTCTCTGAGGTTCAATAAAGGTCCATAGTATCAACTTTGTCATCTCCTTGTGACAGAGAGCATACGCAACAACTTGTGTTTCAAGATTTGTGCGCCTCCAGAGTTTGGTGATTATACTTTGACTTTGTAAACTGCACAAGGACACAACTTTTCAAGCATTAAAAAGAGATCCATAACTACGGCCATGTGCAAAATGTGTCTTTAAAGCCGGAATCACACTGGATGACCCAATAGGAAAATATGCCTATCCAAAAGGAAAATTGTTTTGGAATCTAATGTGCAACATGAGTCAGGCTGCAGAGACAGAAACCGAGTTAACCCAACATAGTTTCATGGCATTCAGGTGCTGCTGTTCAAAATTGTCAGATAAAGTCTTCTCATGTTGGCTAAATTCAGGGTTTTTTTTTTCGAGATTAGCATTTAATCATGGCAGTAAGTATGAGAAAATCATATTATGGTTGATTTCTTCACAGCAGTCTTGTAAGTAGATAATAAAACATATATTTTAATTCACATGGTTTAACTTACAACATTCCTCCGTGAGGTGCATGTCTCTGCCTGCTGTCCTCACGTGGAAATATATAAAACATATTTTGCCTTTGCAGCCACACACAGCACCTCCTCCACGTCCTTGTTGATTACAGGCATTTTTCCGCTCCAGTTACAGGCCAGCGACGGTAGGGCAGTGGTAAAGTTTCCGTCTGGTCACACTGGTATACAAATATTTAAAAGTTGTCTGCTTCAGAAATAAAATATGCTATTTATTATGGATTTTGGCATGTTGACTTCATATATGACAAAACAATGGCTAATTGCCTACTGTTTCCAGGATATACAAGGTTGCATTTTGCGTCTACATAATTTTATTGTGTTAACCATAGAGTTTTCATGAAAAATCATAAACATAAGTCTTTTTTATGTTTCTCTGACTGTTTGTATAATATTTCACCTGTTCTGTTTTTGTAACACTTTAAAAATCAGCAAGAGTTATATATTAATCCTTAGGCGCACAGCAGTAGCATTTCTTCAAACTACAGCCAATCAACAATTTCAAACAACATTTTCATTCTCCATGACCCAAAATTAGTAAAGTTTGACCATCTTTATTTCAGAAACATTTTGGCTGGCATTTAGACCAGTGTAATCAGAGATTACAGGTTCGAATCCCATGAGTGGCATTTTTTCTTTTTATTTAACCACAATTATTTAACCGTGGGGTTCTGTATTGTGCCCCCTTTTATGTATTATTTATATCAACCCAGTGATATTCACTAATTATACAGCTGGTTTTTATTTTATTTTCCTCCACATCAGTGGTGTGAAGTGGTGCATCTCGTCCCAGCTGCTCGCACTGTGTTCCTGTTCACACAACACCGTCGCACCGGGATCATGCATGCCTGCCCCTCAGCTCGATGTTTTTGTGGTTCGCTCATACAAGCTGTTCCACTGTGAGTCGCCCAGATTTGTACTTAATCATACTATGTGTGAAGGGGCCTTAATGCTTATACAATAACGGTAGTAGTAAACCTATTTCCCACTGGGATGTGGAAAGAAGTGGCCTTGCAACTCCACAAAGACAATGACACCACAATACAGGAATGTGCACGTTACTTATGTAGGATATTAGTGTCAATATACAGTAAGTGGAAATGGCTGAAGTCATCCTACATTATACCATTCTGTGCTGCCATTCTAGGTTGGCTTCCTATATGGCATTTTCTTCACAAATGACATTTATAGCTGACATTCGATTTCCCTCTCTGCACTGGCCGGGTATCATTTTGTGTCTTATAGTATCTCCATATCGATATTGTTAGATACAGATGAGGAAGATTTAATTCAAAGCAAATGATAAAGTAGTCAACAGTACTACTTCTCTGGTTGTATGAACACAAGCTTCATGCTTCGTGTTTTTCTGACAAATTACAGCTTTCAAAAAGGCTATTAATGTCAAATGACTAAAAAGTTTTTTGGGAAAGATATCAACATTTTCTTTCCAACCAAAGTGATCGAAAAAGCTGAAGAAAGGAGCTGGTGTCACAGTGTGATTGTGCCATTAGTAGGCATAACAGCCTGTTTCACTGCAGGATGTGAAGTCAGGACACAGAGAATTAATATCAAATCAACAAATAGTTAGTGCAGCAGACAGGCAAAGTATTCCTTTTTAGAGCCCTATTAACCAATAATTTGCATCACTTTTTATCAAAATTGGAGCAACTTCATCTTTTGACCATTGTACATACTGAAACTGACTTTTGTCTTTCTTTTTGCTGTTTTTAACACCATAAATCCATAACATTCAGTCATAGATAGGGATGGGTATTGATAAGATTTTATTGATATCGATGCCATTACTGATTCCGCTTATCGATCTTATTCCTTATCAATTTCCTTATCGATACCTCTTGTGAATTTTCTGTTGTGTTTTGTTTTATCAGCTTCTTTTTGTCTGTTTCTCTAAAACTGTGTTGTAGCATTATTAGTTATTATTGCTATTATTGTTGTTGTTGTTGCTATTATTATTATTATTAATGTATAAATAAAAATACATTTAAAAAAAGATTATAATTTGTAATACATTTGACTCTTTTACGACAACAAACGCTGAGCCATTAATTATTACACAGAAAACAAATGCACACAAACGTGCAGAGATGTGAACAGCTTAAAGCTAACTTTAACAATGAAAATGCCATAGACATGCTAACGCATTAGCATTGGTCATGTTTTTAAGTTATAAAATAGAAGCGGTTCTCGATACCCATCCCTAATCATAGATAGTTGAAACTATACCTTTATGGAATCTTTATGATCAGACAAATAATATGGTTTACCTTTCAATCTGATTGTAACATGTTTAAATATTTACCCCTGTGTAATTCTTCATTGACCCCTGAAGGTCATTAGAGGTCTGCTCTAAGATACCTCCACATTTGAAAATGAACATTACTTAATTTAGAATATGTGTGCCAAATTTGGTGCTTTAGTCATAAAATGAACAATTGTTATGGAAATTTTAGCTAAACTGCACCACTAAGTGTAGCATCCACCTCTGGAAATTATTTGGGCACCTCAACTCTAACATTGCACTTACGAGGTCTGTCCATAAAGTATCGTACCTTTTTATTTTTTTCAAAAACTATATGAATTTCATTCATATGTTTTTACATCAGACATGCTTGAACCCTCGTGCGCATGCGTGAGTTTTTCCACGCCTGTCGGTGACGTCATTCGCCTGTGAGCACGCCTTGGGAAGGAGTGGTCCCGCCCCCTCGTCGGATTTTCATTGTCTGGAAATGGCGGAATGAAAAGGACTTTTTTCCATCAGAATTTTTTCAGAAGCTGTTAGAGACTGGCACCTAGAAACCATTCGAAAAATTTATCTGGCTTTCAGTGAAAATTTTACGGGCTTCACAGAGAATAAGGACGTTAACTACAGCTTTAAGGACCCCTTTAAGGATGGTCGGTGCGCCGCGCTGCGAGCTGCAATGATACGGCACAAACCACTGGATCATTTCTAAGCTGAAGGCTCTGTGGATACGAGACCGTCGTGTGCTCTTTCTCTGGTTATCACAAGACCTGGACATCAGCCATTTTCCGGAAGATTTCACTTTTAACAAGAGATTTTGTCATGGAAAGCCGCGCGGAGGCTTCACGCGTCACGACCGATTTGTTGATGAAGCGAGACAAAGGAACACCTCCGTTTCAGAGTGTTAGAGGACAAGTTGGGACATGTCCAGCTCTCCACAAGTTCTTTTATACTCACTCGACTGGTAAGCACTGAAAGCCGAGATAGACATTCACAGAGAATAAGGACTGTTACTACAGCTTTAAGGACGGCTTTCAGGACTCTCGGCGCGCGCTCCGTGCCGCCATCGAGAGCCACAAACCACCGGATCATTTCTAAACGGATGGCTCTGTGGAGCCGGGACCGTCGTGTGCACTTTATCTGGTTATCACAAGAGCTGGAAATCAACCATTTTCTGGCAGATTTCACTTTTAACAAGAGATTTTGTCATGGAAAGCCGAGCGGAGGCTTCACGCGTCATGACTGATTTGGAACACCTCCATTTTGGTCTCACAGGACGGCTTTGAGATGGCGTTCAGACAGCTGTCGGTGGTTTTTCCATCGAGTGATTATCCAAGAAATTGTGGATGTGCCTGGACATGCCAGAACATTTCCCGTGAGGCTTCATCATGGCGTTGCTGTGCGCCATGTGGCACCGCCGCGACGCGCAAAGCCTCCGCTCCTCTTTCCATGACAAAAACTCTTGTAACAGTGGAATGTGCCGTTCATTTCCAAACTGGACGCTGTGTTTTATCCGGGGCGTCGTCTGACTAGCACAGGAATTGTGAAAAGACGTGGACATCAGCACTTTTTCGGCACATTGAGACAGACGTGCGGAGGAATTCCGCGCGTCGCGGCGGTGCCGCATGGCGCAAAGCAACGCCGTGATGAAGCCTCACGGGACATGTTCTGGCATGTCCAGGCACATCCACAATTTCTCGGATAATCACTCGATGGAAAAACCACTGACAGCTGTCTGAACGCCATCTCAAAGCCGTCCTGTGAGACCAAAACGGAGGTGGTTTTGTCTCGCTCCATCAGCAAATCCATCATGACGCGCGAAGCCTCCGCTCGGCTTTCCATGACAAAATCTCTTGTTAAAAGTGAAATCTACTGGAAAATGGTTGATGTCCAGCTCTTGTGATAACCAGAGAAAGTGCACACGATGGTCTCGGATCCACAGAGCCATCCGTTTAGAAATGATCCAGTGGTTTGTGGCTCTCGATGGCGGCACGGAGCGCGGCGTACCGAGCGTCCTTAAAGCCATCCTTAAAGCTGTAGTAACAGTCCTTATTCTCTGTGAAGCCCGTAAAATTTTCACCGAAAGCCAGATAAATTGTTGTGTGGGCCGCCAGAAGAGGATGTACTGCTGGCCCACCACCAAAGGGCGCCCTGCCTGAAGTGCGGGCTTCAGGCACGAGAGGGCGCTGCCGCCACGGACACAGCTGGGAGTGACAGCTGTCACTCATTAATTCCTGACAGCTCTCACACATTCTTCATCATCGCACTCCATAAAGACCAGACGTCATCTCCACCTCATCGCCGAGATATCATACTTCATTGGAGGTAATACTCTCAGCCTTTTTGTGAGATTTATAAATCTGTTATTGTGAGTGTTTGCAGGAGAACCGGTCGTTTTTGCGGAGGCTGTGCAAGACGGCGCTCCTTTTCATCTGAGACCGCTGCAACGTGTTGAGTGAGAGGTGGAGGTGGCA